>NC_091950.1:79516726-79816726 GCF_031021105.1 Erythrolamprus reginae
TGCTGGATCATAATGAAGTTAAATCTAATCAAGATAGACTATTGATTTCTGCTTATAAAACTTTTCTAGGGCTTCAATTATTTCTTGAAGAAAGCTTGGCAACCAGAATGAAACTAGATGCAATGATACATATGCAACTGATATTGGAGGACAAAAGTTGTAATCATAAGATACTGTTTATGTAATCTGTACTTCTGTGAGCATATATTTATTATCTGGATAAAGAAGCTTTATGCAAATTATCTATGATGTATTGAGTAACTTAAACATTTAAACATAAGGCCATTTTAAAAATATCAATATTAACTATGGCTTCCAAAATATTAATTTGAATAAAGCATATTACTTGAACGATACATCTAAAGCTGAGTGTAGCATTGATAAACAGAAGTTAGCAGTCAAATTGCTATTCTTGTTAGACATACCAAGTTTCCTTACTATTTCAGTTCAATTACATCCTAATTTCTTTATCATTTCTTTGACACAGCACATAAAAAATCAATGGGGTACAATTGATATAAACTGCTAATTTAAAATAATAATTGCAATAGGTAGATTCAATGAAAGCTGCATCGATAAAATAATGAAATCAAGGGTTTTTTAAAAATAAATTTAGCAGGTATCTGATGCAATGAAAATAATTTGCCAATAATTAATTATTTTTTGTGTGGTGTGATCTGTGGTGTGTGTGTGTTGTGTGTGTGTGTGTGTGTGTGTGTGTGTGTGTGTGTGTGTGTACAGATGAATGGGGAAATGTTTCGCAACCGAGACCAGACAAGCTTGAAAATGCTGATACTGAACTCAAATATAATATTGATTGCCACAACATATACACACAGAAGCTCCAGTGAAAACTTTGCACAGTTGGTTTAGTTAGCTTGCAAAGTATTGGCAGCACTATGAAAAACCACAGATCTTTCACACTGTGTTATTTGTTTAGGTTCATTGTGTTTTCTTTATGTAATTCCCCCCTTTCTACTTCTTTTCTCCACCACCAGTCAAAAGAAACTATTAGGCGAGAGAGAGGGTTCTCAAATGAGCCTAGAGGTAATGTAAAATTCATGTGGTTTCACCTACAGGTTTCTGTGGCATAGTACACGCACAACAATACCCCAAACAAAAACAAAAATGTGGAGAAAGTTTTTAATAGCATTCTTACAGATGCTGATAGCTAGTTGCCATTGGGCATCATGACCCATTTTTTAGGAAGAAGTTGGATACTTTCCATGGGAGAAGCTCAAGCATCAGATTTACTCCTTGGAGCATTAATAAAAGGGCTCAGTTAGCTTCATCTCATTATTTTACTATGAGTATTGACTTTGGCCTAGAGTCATGTATAGATAAAATGGTGCAAGGGCTTGTCCTAAGTGATTACTCAGAATTACAAATCATTTCATGTGTAACTGAATACTGCAGTCTTGCTGGCACTTTGCCCCTTGCTTGCATCTCTTTCCTTCTGCCCACATCTTTGCTCTGATGATAAGATTAATAATCCAGTTTGGGTTGAAAAAGCAATTAGAGATGAATTTTAATTTTGCTATGACAGGGAAGCACACTGGCCCATCATATGGCATTATGTCAAAAAAGATTTCAAGGAGAAAATATACCCAATAAATGGGTCACCGCTGGGCATCGAAACAAGGAAATGCATAACTACACATGTCAGAAGAAACTCTATTAGAAATGGGTAGCCCTTTGATTTTAAAGGGGTTTATATAATTGGCTAATATCATGTGAGCATGTATAAAGATGACTGCTTAAAATGTACATGTTTTAAAAAGAAAGTAATATAAAAGACACGGTTTTGTAGAGGTGGGATTTTAGAAGCCCATTATTTTTTAGAGCAGAGGGGGAAAATCAATAAAATAAAAGGACATATAAAAATACTAGATACATACTGCACATGCAGGTAAAATAAAAATAAAAGCAAATGCATAAAGTTCACTTACAAACTGGCATATAAGACATGATGAGCACATTGTCTTCTAAAGAAAATGCCAGCCCTCCAGAGCATCTCTTGTTCTATGTTTTAGTCATGTTCCTCAATTTGTTTTACATTTGGAAGGCTGGGGGGGGGAAAAGAAAGCTTGAAACTGCTTCAGCGTAAGGATCTCAAACAAGTACATAATTTAATATATATCCACGATAGGTTGCTTATAAAAGATTGACCTTATAAGAATTTAATGGCTATCAATTTCTTCTAAGTTGGATTCCAGTAAATTGTAAACTGTAAAAGTGCTTTCCGAAGAAGCCCAGATCACAAACACCAGGTCAGCAACTTGGCAGGCAGTCCAAACCAGCCACAGTGCTTACTTGTAATCTTATATCATTTATATTGCCTATAACCCTATCTAACACGTTTATATGGTCTGGGGGGAGGAGGGTTGAAATAAAAACAATATATTATGATAAAGATGAAGTTCAGGTTTTTAGGTTGAGTGTTCAATTTAAACAAATAGAGAAAAAAATGGACAAAGTGATTATTTCATATTATAAGAATTCAAAGAATAAGCCAATCTATGCTGCTATTGCTAAAACATTAGTAGTGTTCACAATAGAACAGAACAATATTTTGTACCTGTAAAAATATTTCTCTTTTAGAAACTCTTTTTTTAAATCTTCATTTTTATAATTAAAGATAATTTTCTAACTTAAAATATTTTTGAATAAAAATGCAAAATAAAGTACAAATTCAGAAGAAAAATAAAAAAATAATATTTTATACTTATGAATAATCATTAATTTACTGATCGATTGATTGTTATAATATGAACAGCACAATATTTCATTTTAAGACATAACAAAATTTCTGCCATAGCAATAATGTGATCACTTTGCCTTTTTTTATTAGTAGAAAATATTGCCTTATCCAAAACAGACCCATTTCAGATAACTATTCCTTAACATCTGGAATAATATCATTTTCTCAATTTCTTAACACAGTATAATTATTTTAGTGCCCACCCACCCCCAATATTAGAGAGGTAGTTTGGAGTAGTGTTTTAAGGCGTCAGACTATAAACTAGTCTCTGTGTGTGTTCGAGTCCCAAAGACAGTTGTGTGACTTTTGGTCAATCACCCTCTTTTGGCCCTAGGAAGGAGGCAATGGCAAACCACTTCCAAAACATTTCTGAGAAACTGCAAGCCCTTATTCAGGCAATCACCAAGAGTCAAGGCTGATTCAAAAGCACTAAATAAATAAATGTAATCAGAAGTTCTGATAAATACTCAAATGCCGTAAATAGTTATTATACCAACTCTATTATTAGTATTATTAGTATTTAAAAAAAGGAGAAAGGAGCAAATCTGAAGGATAGAACGCTTCCTTCTTGGATTGTACTGAACTAAAACAGAAGCTCAATGATTCTGCCATTTTTCTTTGTTGCTTGTTAGACTGAGCTGCTAATCTACATTTTTAAATTTTCTTCCTTTTGTTTTGAACCAATATAATTTAGGTGTTTTTGGTGTCCTTGGCATCCTTTGCCACCCCGAGTCTGCGGAGAGGGGCGGCATACAAATCTAATTAATAAATAAAATAAATAAATAAGTGCAATACTTATTGAGCTGTTAGATTTTCTGACACCATCTCTGCAATTGTGTGTGTTTTGTGGCAGAAATGGCAAATACTTCAAATATTATTGACTGATTATGTTTCCCCAGGTCCTGTGTTGACTTGTGGTGTTTATAATGAGAGATCCTTTCCAAAACAATCTATCACAAACCTGGTCTTTCAACAGTGCACTCATAGCTACTGTAAATAATTCCATTCACCCTCTTTTCTTTATCGCCATTTTCTCAGTCTGCAAAAATGTAGACGGGCTCCAAAATATTATAATTTAAGCCTTGTCATTTATGCTTCTTCTTGGAAGGCACATGCTACATTTTGACCCCCCCCCCCAAAAAAAAGAAGATACAGTTTTGTGATTTCTAGTAGAAATTTAAATGTCTCTGAGCAGTATAAATTGTACCTAGTACTCAAACATCTCCTTTCAGTGGTCATGTGTCATATTAGTCTGGTCTACTTGCCCCAATCTTTCAGATGGAACATTTGCCATTTCATTTTTCTACTATTTTGCTAAATGTAAAGAAAGTAGCTCTGCATTCTCTTTTAAAACTTAATAAGACTTTACTGCTTCTATCATAACTCCATAATTGAACGTGTGTAATGATTCTTAGAGATGGGTGGTCTGCAGCTGGCACAGATGGCCAGTGTGCTGGGGTATAAATGACCATTTTATAGATGGATAATGTACTAGAGCCATAATTCTTTATTGCCGATGGTTATTGCTCTCGATCATGACCCTGGGATATTGAAAGTCAGTTTTTAATATCACAACCATTTAGAGAGGTTAATGGACTAGGTTTTGCAGCTTTTGACCTTTGGATTCTGAGAAGAGGGAGGTTGTATTGTGCTAGAAAACTATCTTTTTATTTATCTCAGATGTCAGAGATAGAGGAAGTTATTCTTACTCAAGGCTGGCATTTTGGACAAAAGGGCAGATTAGTGAATGTGTGTGTGTTTGTATGTTTATCATGTATAGATATAAGGAGAGAAAGAAAAATAGTGAGATGCCTTATCTTTTAAAAATGAAATGCTTACCATATATACACAGTAGCATTTGTCAATGATTCTAAGAAAGATTTATCATATAGAAGAGTGTGATACCCATTTTGCTTAAGTGCTGGGGAGGCTCCCTCATTTCTTTTGCATTGGGAATGATGGTGGCAAATTTGGGCAGCAATTTTATTGCTAGTAAGAATGTTGACATTAACCTGCTAACAGCAAAATTGAGTAAAATACAACAGTCTTACCACAACTCCTAGAGAATGGGACAGAAACTGATTTTTAAAATATATTGGATGAAAACTGTGCTTTTTGTTCATCCTGCTGCATGAATCCCAGCGACCGATTAGGTCCCACAGAGTGGGCCTTCTCCGGGTCCCGTCAACTAAACAATGTCGGTTGGCGGGCCCCAGGGGAAGAGCCTTCTCTGTGGCGGCCCCGACTCTCTGGAATTAACTCCCCCTGGAGATTAGAACTGCCCCTACCCTCCCTGCCTTCCGTAAAGCTCTTAAAACCCACCTTTGCCGTCAGGCATGGGGGAACTGAAACATCTCCCTCCGGGCATGTACAATTTATGTATGGTGTGTTTGTGTGTGTGTGTGTCTGTTAGTATATTGGGGTTCTTTTAAACTTTTTCTTTTTAAATATTTAAACTATTTGGATTTGTTATGATTGTTTATGCCATGTTGTGAGCCGCCCCGAGTTCGCGGAGAGGGGCGGCATACAAATCTGAATAATAAATAAATAATAAATGATATACAGTACAAGTTGTCTCCTGAATATGTTGCTATATGCAACTCTCAGCATCTCCAATTAGTGGCCAAACTAACCAGGGTAGTGGTAAGTTGCAGCACAAAACTTGATGTGAACTACTCTGAGAAGAAGGGGGGCATAGATAGAAGTCAAATGAATGAATGAACGAACGAACAAACAAACAAACAAACAAACAAACAAACAAACAAACAAAAAAACACCCCCTACTTGGAGGTCCACAAGTTTAGTTATTCTATTCTTCACCAATCATTTCTTTATTAGGCCAGTGTGTGATTCTTTCCTCTCTTCTGCGAGGTCCACAATCCCACAGAAATAAAAGTAACAGAAGAGTCCTATAGATGTAACATGGTTTATCTTCCAGAGAGGAGCCTTCATTAAACTATATAAACTCTTTGTTTACACTCACTTAACCAATCTCCTTACTAGTTACATGTTGTGAAGTATAATGGATACAGTCACCAGAATGATTCTTTCCATGGTTCTTCGGTTTTCATTGATGAAATTTCTATCATTTTCCATTGTTTTACTTTTAAATACTTTTAAAATGAGCATCTTCTTAGTACAAAGCTCTGCTACTCATAGTTTTTGGATGGGAGGATGATTGGTTAATTTCCAGAACTTCCAAAGACTGGAGTGCCTTCCTTTGCTTGGTTGCAAAATGAGGAAAGAACCAATCTTAATAGTGAGTGTGATAGAACTTTTCTCTTTCCTTAAAGTCAGCAAGCTACAATGGGAAAAAGGCCTTTTCTTATTCCACTAAAGGTCAATATAATTTGGGGAGGGGAGAAATGTAACACTATATATTACCAACCTGTGTCTTGCTCCTATGCCAGACACAGAAGTGTTATATAATAATGGTTGTAAATTGTGATGGTTGTAAAGCAGTTCATCATGTAATTCTCCCAATTTTATCTCTCTCTCTCTCTCTCTCTCTCAGCAATTGTTAAGTAAATATTTGTCATTAAGTAAATGTTACATTTGTAAAGAGAACTCATTGTCTAATATGGGCCAATTTTTGCCTGAAACAAATACCAGTTTCCAGCAATAAAAACTTTATAAATTGTGGTCATGTGACAGCAGGAGATTGCAAATGACTGTAAATGTAGGCTGTTTGCCAAGTTCCCAAAATGCAGTTATGTGACTGGGGGTGGGGGGAGTCATTGGAACTGTGGAATCAGGTTGTTGATAGCTTTTGGGGGTGGGGTCAATCATTTATTTACTTATTTATTTATTGGACTTATATGCCGCCCCTCTCCATGGACTCGGGGCAGCTTACAACATTTCAATAGAAAAGATACAATATATAAAACATTTGTAAGCCAATTAATAGAATAGTTAATTTAAAAATTATCTTAAAACTCATCATTTAAAATTGAACAATCACATGCATACTATCACATCCAATACATTCACTGGGCAGAGGTTGGGGCCTAGTGACCCCAGGCCTAATGACATAAGTGCATTTTCAGGTTCTTACAAAAGGTAAGGAGGGTGGGGGCAGTGCGAATCTCTGGGGGGAGCTGATTCCAGAGGGCTGGGGCCCCCAGAGAAAAGGCTCTCCCCCTAGATCCTGCCAGCCGACATTGTCTGGCTGATGGGACCCTGAGGAGACCAACTCTGTGGGACCTGACCGGATGCTGGGATTCATGCAGCAGAAGGCGGTCTCGGAGGTAATCTGGTCCTATGCCATGTAGGGCTTTATAGGTCATAACCAACACTTTCAATTGTGTCTGGAAACCAATCAGCAGCCAATGCAGTCTGTGGAGTGATGGTGAGACAATCATGATTCTGACCAGTCATAAGCTTCTGACTATTTGTATCGTCCAAATGTTTAATGATAGAAGCCAAGAAAATCATCCCCTTCTATAGTTCAAACTATGGCAATTCATTTTCTTCTCCTTTACATTTTATTGTTACATATTAAAAAGTGGGGATTGTAAAATTCAGTTTAGTTCTTTTGTGGGTGAGTTAATATCTAGCTCAGTGCAAGATGTGCATATTAGTTAAATATACATACTGTTAATGTGAGGCTTCATTCATAGGATAAAATATATGACGTGCCAGCACTGCAGCCATTCAGAGCTGGGGCTACCATTAAAATGGAATGAAGCACTCTGAACAGCTACAGAATCAAAAATAGAAAATGTGGCAATGAGGGTATTTGCAATGGGCTGAGACTGGGAAGAGGACAATGGAAATGACAATAGATGTGTTTCTCCTCCCGTCTCATATGTCCTGTCAGTTTTGCACAAGGGAATAATCTAATGTGTTATAAGTTATATTTGCGAGCACATCCACACATATCTTCTACAAATCCTTTCCTTTCTTTTGCTTAATGCATGTGACAAAGTAATAATCATCTGAAGAAAACAGTAGCATGTGAAAGAAAAATGACTCAGTCATCACTATTATATAATTTTACATTTTTCTAGCTCGCTCCTTCCTCCCTCCCTCCCTTCCTTCCTTCCCTCCTTCCTTCCGTCCTTCCGTCCTTCCTTCCTCCCTCCCTCTTAATATTTTTTAGAATGTTTTTACTTAACTGCCCTCAGGCTCCTTTATCCTGATCATGCTTTTAAACATGTTTTTACATACTTATCTTGCCTGTCACAAAACACAGTTCTTGTTAGTACATTGCATGGCATTGCTTCCAGTTATGTATCCTCTCTCTGCATGCCTCTTCCACCCTCCCCCCCTTTTTCCTTTTCCCTCTTCTCCTTTGTTTGCCCAGCACTCTTTCATTCCATACAATACAGCATTTCACTTCTTGCAATAAATGCCTTCATGTGGAGCAGTTCAACTAGGAGAGAATGTTATTAGACGGTGCTCTCAGGCAGCACACCTTCACACAATCAATACACATTCAGAGCTCTGTTCATTCCCTCTTTGCTTAAATTCCCTGCAAAAGTGCAAGGGAAGCAGCAGAGGGTATCATCAATCATGGGCCACAGTGACATACGCTGAAGCCTGACCAATGCTGAGATGTTTTAATAAGGCATCCATTAAAACCCTCAAATAAATTGCAATTTTAAAACAGAACATGATACAGACCAAGTTTTCCTCATCCATCTTCTGGCGTGTCATGTAATGTAATTGCACTGTTAATTTATCCAAGAACTTTCTCTATACACAGTTTCATCAGCATTGCTTAATTTCCCTGAAGAGTTTTCTGTGTGTGTGCATGTGTGTGTGTGTCTGGTGGGGAGTATGCACACAAGTATCACTGCTCCAGGGGTGTAGAGTAATGTTTCTGCTTAGCATGGCATTAGCCAGAGAGCTAATCAAAGATTTGAAATGTCTGACACTTCGTCAATGGACAATTCAGCTTTGTGTTGTTGCCTTACCAACTCTAGCCTAGAGCAGCCCCCTCCACTTGCCTTTTTCTTCCTGCCAAACTTTCTGTGGTTTATGACCCTCCAGAGTGAGGTTATTCAATGTGCCTGTGGATCTCGTCAATACCTATTGACCAATAGGTTTAGGGACCATTTAAGATCGCAAAGCATTGGCACGCAGTCCTGATTTCGGTTCTCAAGCTTAGGATATGTGTGTAGAGCTTTGACAAGGGTAAGGAAAGTGAGAAGATTGAAATCAATACCAAAGAATGAAAAAGTATTGCTATAGAAGAATGTCAAAGTGATTATGCTTGCTCTCCCCTCCCTGTTTTATTTTTTAAGATTTGGAAGACAGACAGAGGCAGGGAGTGTCATATAGATTTCTTTGTCTTCCATGCATAAATCTAAAAATAAGTAATGTAATTCCTCATGTAGTGCTGCATCAGCAGATTTCCCCCTTTTATTTATCCCCCCCCCCAATCAATTCTTTATCTCTTTCTGCTATGGAAGAAATGGTCAGGAGGCATAAAATAAGATTTGCCATGTACATGCCATTGAATCTGCACTGCTGCTTGAGCAATAATACTATCTAGGTATTGGTTTAAATCTAATAAATGTCCTCTCAAGAACATCTTCAAATCAAAAGCTATGCAGTCAAAGAAAACTTAAATCAGACAATAACTCTGGGTATCAAGAGGCAATAAACAAAGGCAATTAAAGCAAAGCGTCTCCATGTTATCTTTCAAAATATTTAACTATTTTTTCAGTGTAGATATTCCAAAAGTCAAATGATAGTTCCTTGACTTCAGTTAACCACCAGGGTCCACCTTGTGTCAAAATATGTTGCCAGCAAAAATTGGTTTTACAAAATGTCTATCAAACCAGCTCATGCAGTGCTGTCTACTTTTTTTTAAAGCTCTCAATGCTTTAAAAGCAGCCATATTTTGCCAATCTTAAAATTTGTTTCGGTAGTCATTAACATTTTCATCTAAAGTGACCACACAAGAAAATCCTTCTTCCACTAACCATAGAAGCAAATCAGGTTAAAAAAAGAAACAACATAATGATCAGGTCCATATGGAATAGAAGCATTTTATCTTACATTTGGAAAATATCCGGAAAGTCTAAAAAAATGAGGCATCCATAGTTGTGGCACATTGGCCTATTAATGGGGTTCTTTGTTTTCAAGTACTTATTCCATGTGGTGTTTTGATTTCTTCTCTTTGAGCACTTTCTTGAACTGATTTATAATTCCAGCATCTCATGGTGACCTGTGCAGTGTTTTCATTAATTCAACCCCCTTTATGTAATTAAAGGCTGCTTGAATTTCTTATTGGCTTAAACTCTCTTTTTAACTCCAGTCTGTGACCCCATGTTTCTGAGATACTAAAATTGTCCAAGACGTACCATGAATAACCTTGTTTTAACCACTAAATTACTTGTGTCTGAATTCAATTTGAGGCTTAACTATAAAGATGAAAACCTTCCTATATGTTTACATTTGGAACGCAATGTATGACCTTTGAAAATCTCCTAATGTTACTATTCACCCAATGAGGTAAAATCATATGTCATTGGTAAGTGCATATAAGTGCATATTTAGGTTTATCAAAATATGCAGACTCCTTCCATTGTATTTCTTGCATATTGCTGACTTATTAAACATTTATTTTACAAGTCAACATGTTCAAATTTTTAAGGCATCCATATTTTCTCCTTATAAACATTACCCATTTTCATGTACCCAGAGCTTAACAATGCCAAAGATTCTTCAGGATACAACCTTCCGATAGTGATTGGACTTTAAAAAAAAATCCTTGGCATATTTGTAAATTAGCCAACATGTGTCTTTCTTGGCAACATGATATTTCTAAGCTAATCTCGGGAGAAAACTATTTTATTTTTTATAGCATAAATATGAACTCTTGGCCAATCTTCTGTTAGCCTGCACCAATTCTCATGCTAATTCTCTATCATACCTGCAGTTTTATGAAAGTCATATTTTATCTGTTTGGTTATTTTTAAGAGCTGAAAAAGAAATATTACCACTGTTCACTTTTTATAGTGGGAGTCATTATATTTGCCTGACCCTTTTTTCCTGCTCCTATTGAATTTCCTATACAAAGGAAATGAAAATGCTTCATATTTAATAGTGGGAGCATATAAACCAGATTTTTATTATTGTGTATGGTATTGGGTGAGAACTTTTCAGGGAAAATACAGATTGCTTTATATAAGCTTAGGGCGCAAGGAAAAAGGAGACATATGGATTTAACAAATGAAGCAGCAAACATTAGAAATTATGCAGTCAAATATCATTGCTTATTTTCTTAACATTAAACTACCAACAAATTCCACCCAGGGTTGCCAACCTCTTTTTTCTTCATTTGTTAAAAAAGCTTTTGCATACTTGCCATCTATCAGTCTAAAAATATAAGCAAGGTAAGTTTTTCTTGGCATCTTGTTAAAGAGATGAAAAGGTTAAATCATTAAATATAATGTTGTGCTGAAATCCATCTTCAATTACCTACAAAGTTCTTTCACTGTTTCAGGAACTTCTTGTTGTTGTTGTTGTTGTTGTCGTAGTTGCTCCTGCTCTGGTGCTGCTGTTTTTTAAAAAGCTCATATTCAGGTACTTTCATGTTTCCTACAGATTTATTTGGGTGTTACTTTTCAGGTGGCAGTAATGCTAATCGTGTTCCTTTTTTGTTTTACTCATTCTAATAGCCTCTAAGACTACCTGTACCTTTTGATCTGTAGATAGTGATCAAAGTTTCTCCTGTGTTTTTTTGGGGGGGTGACACATATAGAAAACCAAGCAGCATTTTAATTACATTGTTGCAGCTATCATCTTGACTTTTTTGAGCTTACCCTAAAACAAAGAAAAATTAAAAGAAAGGTGTTTTGAGAAAATTCTTTAAAAACTTTATTTGAATCCTACATTTAAAAATCGTATATTTTAAATGTTTGAGCATCATTTTTAATCTCATGCAGCCTACAACGAGAGGGAAAAATAAGTAAAGGTGAGATGGATGAACATACACTCTGTTCATTCAATATTTTTTTTAATATGGGTTAATTTCCCTGTCTAGGCCAGAATTCTGAACTTGGACTGTAAATCAATTCAGGCCTATCAGAGTGCCCAATAGGATTAGAGCAGCCCAAACTGCATCAATGTTAATTTGAATATTCATTAAAAATATTTTATTTTATTACTGTACGTGTTTAACAAAGTCTAAAAAAAATCCCACCCCTCACTATGTTTGGAATAGTCTGGTTTGTACCAACCTATTCTGTCTTCATACTAATCAGATGTTTTACCTAACCATTTGGGATTACATAAAACTGGATAGGATAGGATAGGATAGGATACTGTCCGCTTTTTTAAACATTCTCAATAAAAGTGACAGGAGCAGCATGTTAAGCAGACAAGTTGGCAAAACAATCTCTCCTAGTTTTTTGTGTGTGTTTTTGCTAGCCTTATTTCCAATTTTAAATTAGAACTTCAGGGCTTAGATGGCTAAACATGGCCATTGAGGGCTTGGAGCAATGAAATCTTAACATTAATCAGCTAAATCTAGTAAAAATCTACAGGAATTAATCTTAGATAGCTAGATGTTAATTGCTAGGCTAATACACAGACTTGGAATATAAATTACAAAATACTTCTGGGAAAAGCCACAGGATAAAACCTCATGGAAGGCAAGATTAGAAATTAGGTTGAACTTAAGAATTTAAGAAAAATATCTCACCATTTTATTCATGGATAAAACAAGTTTATTTGAATCCAATGCACAAACCCTACAGATATTTTGATCTTGTTTGGACACTGAATAATTTTGAATAATTTGATATCACACAGAAATTGGAAAAGAGTTGTCAATGTTCCAAAGACAACACCCAATATTATCTTTTTTAATATATTACCGCTGGAACACATGCTAATTGAAGAATATCTTAGCCCTGATACAGTGGTAAAATCTACTTATCTTCCCTACTGGTTCAGAAGTGCACACTTTGCATATGTGCAGAGAAACAACAAAATGGTGATATATGGGTTAGTGGGCAGAGCCTCATGTTGCCCCCACTACCAGTTCTTCTAACCACCGGACACTGCCACTACCAGTATGCCTGAACCAGGCTGAACCCATAGCATTTTCTGACCCCTGTCCTATTGTCTCTCCTATATCTTCTCTTCCATACCTATATCTTTTCTTCTATTCTCTCATTGATATATTTTATTCCTATACTTTCTTCTCTTTTCTTTCTCTAATATATTTTACTTGGAGGTATCCCCTATTACCTTCATTGTGTATTATTGTGTATTAGAATAAATAAATGAATGAATGAATGAATAAATAAATAAATAAATTTCTAATAAAATCTAAAACAAAAATAAGGGTTCCATCCAGTGATGAGATACCAATTTTTTTACTACCACACTTTGGGCATGGTTTATGTATTTTCTTTCAACATCTTTCAGTGCAAATTGGGTGCTCCTGGGGTGGAGCTCCATTTTCGCTACCCCACTGCATTCCCCCCCCCCCGGTCCGGGCAGTAGCCCACCCCTGGTTCCATCCATTCAATTAATTGGTTTTATTACTATTCTTTTTTTCATTAGCAGAAATAATCTGTTACATAGAATCCAGCCTTTACCTTAATTTTGGGACATTTAAAACAAGGCATACCTTTATGTATTGTTATAATGGAAGTTAATAACTTGCCAAAGAGAAATTCATTTCTTTCTTACCAGGCTCTATTATTTTTTTCCTGTTTCTCCAGCACATTCATACTATGTTCCACTTGAATGATCTAAGCATCTGAACATCTGTTCTGTTCGGAGGCTCTGGAATTACACATAATAAAGAGCATACCAGGAAAAGCCACCAAAAGCAAAGTGAAAATCTTCCAAATGTTTTCATTTAAATGTCCACAGATATCAATCAAGTGCTATTTCTTCTACCAGAGATTCCAAGAATGTTTATTTTGTAGTATAATTGTTCAATATAATTCTATGGCACAATTTCTGGTTTTCTTCTGCATTTTGTAATCCTGATCAGAAATCAATACCTTTATTACTAGTGCACACCCTATTCCTAGGCTATAGGAGCAATCCTATACTACAACCAAAGTATTGGATTTCAGAAAAACAAATTTCAATGAAATGGGGGAATATTCAAAAAATGAATTAAAGGGGAGTGATAAAACAGCAGGAGCAAGCGACCAGTGGACTGTATTAAAAAGGCCATCTTAAAAGCCACTGGACTGTATGTAAGGCAGATAACTAAAGGTAAAAGGAAGAAGAAACTGCTATGTTTTAGTAAGGATGCAAGGGCTATAGTCAATGAAAAAAAGTCTGCCTATATAAAGAGTCTGGAAGCATAGCTGACAGAGAGGTATATAAAATGAGATAGAAGGTGGCAAAACAGATTATCGCCGGCTCGACTTACCGGCCCACGGCGCTTTTGCGGAAGGGCCGGGCAGACTCGGACCCTTCCATGGCGGCCGCCATTTTGTTTTTGGCCGAAATCTCGCGAGGCGAGATTTCGGCCGGGAATGCCTTGCCCACGTGGCTGGGCATGACGTGGGGTCCGGGCGGGGCTTGCTGGCCCTATTTAAGGGCAGCAGGCCTCGAAGCAGGCCTTTTCGCCCGGACCCAGCACAGGAGCAGACACTCGGCTGAGAGCTGCTCCTGTCACCATTTTGGGTTGCCTCGTGTCGCGGCCGCCATTTTGTGGCCTGCAGCGAGGGCGGAAAGGCTGTCAGAGCGTCGGAGGACTCATCTCGGAGCTGCTTCATCTTGTGGAGATCCCCCTCGGGCACGAGGGGGACTGGTAACCTTGCTCCCGGCTGGGAGGAAGGCGCGGTTGGGCCCCACCTGAATTGGGGGTGGGGCTGCTTGGCCTCTGGGAGGGTGCCCGGTCTCGGGGTGTGCTTGGGGGGCCAGCGTTAGGGCCTTACTCGGCCTGCACGTGAGGGGGGAGCTTATTCTTCCTGGGCCTTGGTGTAAGGGGTCTGGGGGGTTTGGACGGGCTCTTTCCTTTTGTAATAGTTTGTGGTTTTGGTATGGCTCCAAAGAAGAGGCCTGCCGCGGCCCCTATGGCTCTGCCGGCTGTGCGACCCAGGAGGGCCCTTAGGCCTTCTGCCCGGGCTCGGGCCAGTAGGGAAGAGCCTACGGGGGTGGCTCCTGGGCAAGGGGGGGTGGTTTCATTGCCTCCTGCCCCTCAACCTGATCTTTCTCCTGCCATGTCTTGGGCCAGGGTTTTGGAGCGGCTCGACGAGCTCGAGCAGTGGAGAAGTGGCTCGGGCCCCGGAGGGTCCCTCGAGCAGGTTCCTGCGGCATTGGGAAGAGATCCTGCGGTGGCCCAGGCTGGGCAGATGGCTCCTGCTGGACGACAGGCCCTGGCAGGGTCGATGGCGGCTTTCCCGGGCCCCGCAACAATGGGCCCCCCGTGGATGTCATCAACCCCGTACGGGGCAGGTGAGGCTGCACCACACACTACACCGCTGTCCTTTCTTCCTTCACCCACCTCGGGTTTTCCCCCGGCGGGGGTCGGGAGTGGGTCCAGTTTTTTGGGGTCTTCCACGGGCACCTGCGGGCAGGTCTGGGCACAGCCGGTTCCTCCTTCGGGGCCGCTGGCGCCTGGCCCTGCTCCGCTGCCCGGGCCAGGTCCTACGGGGATACCTGCGGTGCCCGGGGCAGGGGGGTGGGTCCCTCCAGCCCCTGCTGTTATGCCCCCGCTCCCTGTCTTGCCCTACCCCCACGGTGCGGGAGTTTTTGGTGTTGCGGCCAACACGGTATGGGACCCGTTCGCTTGCATTAAAGCAGGGGCCATCCCGTGCGGGTTGCCGTCCACCCCTCTTGGATGCCACCTTCACCCTTCGGTGAAGGAGGCTATATGGCGGGGAGAATACGTGGATCTTTTTTCGCTTTTGAACCGAGAGGTTCCTAAGCAGGAGAAAGAGATTGTCCCGGGGGAGAAAACGAAAAAAACCAAAGTAACGAAATGCTTCAGCTCCTGGCTGTATGCTTTTCTTACTTATGGGTCTGTGGTGATTCAGAGGCAGCCGGCTATGGCCTCTGCCATGTTTAAATATATAGATTTGATTGCCAGGGCCCACTTCGAATATAAGGGCACCATATGGCGCCATTATGATAAAGGCTTTCGTATGAGGATGGCAGTAGAGCCTAACTTGCCTTGGGATATGGTGGTTCCGGACCTTTGGTTCCGGGCCACGCATATGTCTGGAAAGGAAGGGTGTGAGCGTACGGATAGTGGGCACTTCATGGAGGAGGAGCCTGGCGCGGCTTCGCCGGCCAAGGCGACTCCTGGTGTGGCTGGCAAGGGGGCCTCGCCCGCTTGTCATGAGTTTGCTGCAAAAGGGGCGTGTTTTCGTCCCTTTTGTAAGTACAAGCATGCCTGCGGGAATTGTGGGGGGTCCCATGCAGCTTCAGTCTGTCCCCGCCCCAAGAAAGGGGCGGAGAAGAAGGGCGGGGGTCCAGGAAAACCTCCCCCACCAGCTGGGGGAAAAGGGGCCCAGCCCAATTAATGTTTCTGTGCTCAAGGGTTGGTTGGTCGACTACCACCCTCGCCCGAGAGCCGAGTTGCTCTTGAGGGGCTTCTCCGAGGGATTTAGGATCCCTTATGTGGGCGTTAGGAAGGCTTTCATGTCGGACAACCTCAGGTCGGTTGTCGGACATGAGGACATTGTTCGGGCTAAGATTCGAAAGGAGGTGGCTGAGGGCAGGGTCCTTGGGCCTTTCCCGGAGCCGCCCTTTTCGAATCTTAGAGTGTCCCCCCTGGGGGTGGTCCCCAAAAAGGCGAGTGGTGAATTTCGGTTGATTCACCATTTGTCTTTTCCAAAAGGGGAGTCAGTGAATGACTTCATTCCTGACGAACTTTGTTCAGTCCAGTACGCATCCTTTGATGCGGCCGTGGCCATGGTTAGGGAGTGTGGGGTGGGAGCCCTTATGGGTAAATGCGACATTAAGTCGGCATTCCGGCTCCTCCCCATTCACCCAGGCGACTTCGAGCTTCTGGGCTTCCATTTTGAAGGTGGGTTTTATGTGGACAGGGCATTGCCTATGGGCTGCTCTGTTTCCTGCTCCCTTTTTGAGAGCTTTAGTACCTTCCTGGAGTGGGTGCTCAGGAGGCGTAGTGGCCTGGGTTCGGTCGTTCATTACCTTGATGATTTCTTGATGGCCGGGCCGGCGCACTCGGAGCAATGCTTTGCTTTGATGCGGGACTTCGAAGCCCTTTGTGCTCAATTGGGGGTGCCTTTAGCCCCTGAGAAGACCGAAGGCCCTGCCACCAGGATTCCCTTCCTCAGTATTGAATTGGATTCAGAGGAGCAATCTTCCCGATTGCCCCTGGATAAGTTGATTAAAATTAGGACCAAGCTCGAGGCGGTCTTGGGCTGCAGGAAGGTTACTCTTCGGCAGCTCCAGGAATTGGCCGGGATCCTTAATTTCGCCTGTCGGGTAGTGGTGCCAGGCAGGGCTTTTTCTCGCCGGTTGTATGATGCGATGAAGGGGCTACGTTTGCCCCACCATCGTACCCGCTTATGCGCTGGGGTCAGGGCTGACCTCTGCGTGTGGCGGGAGTTTTTGGAACATTTTAACGGGTTGTCTTTCTGGCGGCACGAGCTTCTTTTGGAAGCGGAGCTGCAGCTGTGTTCCGACGCCGCAGGGACTTGCGGTTTTGGGGTAGTGTTAGGTGACCAGTGGTGCTGGTCGGCATGGCCTCCGGAATGGAGTGCCTGTTCATTGGTTAAGGACTTGACCTTTTTGGAGCTTTTCCCCTTGATAGTGGCCTTAGAGCTCTGGGGAGAGCAGTTCAGGGACAAGACCGTGCATTTTTGGTGTGACAATCTAGCGGTTGTCCATGTTGTGAACACCCTGTCCTCTAAGAGTGACAGGGTAATGCGGCTTGTCTGCCATTTTGTGCACAGGTCCTTGTCTCTGAACGCATTGTTTTTGGCCAGGCACGTCCCGGGGCTAGATAACGGGGTGGCTGACGCCTTGTCCCGTGGTCAGTTGTCCAGGTTTCGGACCCTGGCCCCGTGGGCCCGAGAGTCGCCGGAGGTGTTTCCAGCCCACCTGTGGAGCCTGGGCAGGCTCCCGAGAGCTGGAGAGACGAGGCCTCCAGGGCGATCGCCTTATCTGTAGCACCTGGCACCCTGCGAGCTTACCAGCGTGCAGGTAAGGAGTTTGGGGATTTCAGGCAGGGTAAGGGTTACCCCCATAGCTGGCCTGTCCCGGTTGAGCACCTAGCTGAATTTTGTGTCCTGCTGAAGGGGCGTGGCCTTTCAGTTAGGACTATCAGGTCTAGGTTAGCCGGCCTCGCCTTTCTGTCCAAGGCGGGGGGGTTTAGTGATTTTTCGGGTGATTTTCGCATCCGGAGGATGCTGGAAGGCTGGGTGCGGGAGCGACAGGGGTTCCCTTCTGACACTCGTCAGGCCCTGACGGTTCAGCAGCTGTCTTTGATTAATCAGGCATTTGACAGTCTGTGTGCCTCTCTGTACGAGGCCCGTCTTTTTAGGGCAGCGACTTGTGTTATGTTTTTTGGGGCCCTCAGGGTCAGCGAGGCAATGGCCTCCTCGCAGTCTGATTTGTCGCTCCGTGCTTTCCAGCTCACTGATCTGACCTTTAGGCAGGGGGGTGTCTCCCTTTTGGTGAGACATTCCAAGACAGATCAGTTACACAGAGGGGTTAGAATTGAGCTTAGCGCAGCCACCGATCAGTCTGTATGCCCGGTGGCTGCTTTGCAGCATTTTTGTGGCTTGCGGGGGTCAGGGCGTGGGTACCTTTTTCAACACCAGGATGGCACCCCCCTGACCCGGTATCAATTCTGGGCGGTAGTGTCGAAGGCAATGGCTCAGGTAGGCATGGATCCCGCCGGCTACGGAACGCATTCGTTCCGTATCGGCGCCGCCACTAGCGCGGCACTTTCTGGTTTCCCGGCCCAACGGATTCAGGAGATCGGCCGCTGGCAGTCAGCGGCATATTTGGGTTATGTTAGGCCCGCTGAGGATTCTGGGCAGGGTTTAGGCTAGGTAACCTCTCTGTGTGTGTCCTCTTCCAGGTTCCCAGTCCAGGCAGAAACCGACGGCGCTGCTGTGTGGCCACAGCATGGTCTTCTGGGCCGGCCGCTCAGCAGCCAGAAGCCCCATGGGGACCCAGCTGTCGTTGGGACGGTGGGTCAATGTTGTTTGGATGGGCCGGAGGGGTATGCGGTGGGAGGGGCTCCTACCGACGTTGCTGGGTACTCAGCATCTCAGGGCGGTACCCGGCGCTGCTGGGCGGGCGGCTACCCAGGGTCACGCCCAGATGGGACTGGGTGGTCGGCAACCCATAGCCGCACCCAGATGGCTGGTCTTGCACCTCGGTGGCAATGACCTGTGCCTGCTTGGTGGTCTTCCATTGATCATCCAGGCACGCGAAGACCTGCGGTGGCTTCGCACGGTGTGGCCCACCACGCAAGTGGTGTGGTCAGAGATCCTCCCAAGGATCGTTTGGAGGGACGCCATTTCCCTTAGGGCCATACACCGGGTCAGGCGTAGGGTGAATAAGGCCGTGGGAAAAACAGTCAAAGAATTAGGTGGGGTTGTAGTGGCCCATCCCCTCATCACCGTAGATCGGCCGTGGCTTTACCGGGCCGATGGCGTTCACCTGTCAGAACAGGGGAACGCCATTTTCTTACAAGACCTGCAGCGGTCTCTGCGTGAGCTGGCGCAGATAGAGGGGGGAGTCGGGGGGCCAAGATAGAGATCTGACCCCCGCTCCGTGGCAGGTTAGGGGCGGAAATCTGGGTGGTGGTTCAGCAACTGCGCGTTCTCCCCTGGGCATCTTTGGGGATGATTGACAGGTTCTCTCCAAGCCCATGGTGGGTGCTACCTGCGCACTTGGGGGGAACCTGTCTTTGGGTCCCGCTATTGAAGTCCCAGGGTAGGGGTGAGCCGGCGGGACCCCCCTCATGCGAGTGCATGGCAGGGTCTCAGGTGAGGGAGAGGTCCCTCACCTGGACCAGCATCGACTACGCCCTTAGTTGCCCAGGAATGTTGACCTTTTACGTCATTTCCGCCCTGGAAGTGTTTGTTTGACCCTGCAGGTCCACTGTTTCCGGGTCATAGTTGAATATGTTGATTTATGCAAATTTATGCTAATTCATGCTAATTCATGCTAATTTAATTAATAAATTATGCAAATTTATTATAATAAAAATGACCCAAGTTTAAATCCAGCTCTGGTGTCCGAGTCGTTACTCCGTCTCTTCTGCAAAATATATGCTGCTAAAGCCTCAAAAGAGGGGGAAATTGCCAAATCTGTAAAGAAGGAGGATAAAACCTTCTTCAGATATATTAGTGATAGGAAGAAGAAAAACTGCAGCATCACAAAGCTTAGTATTGGGGATAATACATACATTGATGGGAATAAGGAGGTTGCTGACCATTTGAATAGCTACTTCTGTTCAGTTTTCTCAGAAGGACAGTAGAGAACAAGCTGGTAACCACAGGCCAGTTAGCTTGACATCAGTTATAGTTAAAATGATGGAGACTCTACTCAAAAAGAGAATAAAAGAGGATATGCTGGCTCTGTTAAAAAGTGCTATTGCTAACATGTAAGCCGCCCTGAGTCTAAGGAGAAGGGCGGCATAAAAATTGAATAAATAAATAAATAAATAAATAAATAAATAAATAAATAAATAAATAAATAAATCAGCACCTAAAAACCAATAATTTATTGGACCAAAACCAGCATGGCTTTACTGAAGGCAAATCATGTCAGACTAATCTTATTTGTTTGTTTGTTTGTTTGTTTGTTTGGATTTGTATGACTATGGACTATGACTATGGACTATGCCACAAAGGTGTTGGATGAAGGTGGTGCCATGGATATTGCCTATCTGGACTTCAGCAAAGCCTTTGATATGGTTCCACATAAAGAGCTGGTAGATAGGTTAGTGAAGATTGGACTTAATCCCTGGATAATTAAGTGGATTTGCAGCTGTCTGAAGCGTAGATATCAGAGGGTTGTTGTTAATTGCGAGTATTCTGAGCAGAGACTGGTTACAAGTGATATGCCACAAGGGTCTGTTCTGGATCCTATTCTTTTTAATATGTTTGTGAGTGGCATAGGGGAAGGTTTGATGAAAATGAAAGATGTAACCAAGTCAATGAAGTCAGAATTTCAAAATAAGTTCAACTAATGGACAGGTGTCTTTAAAAGGAAAATGTGATTAAAGGGAAAACCTAGAAATCATACAAACAAAAGCAACTTATAAGGCATTTTTCATTAGCCTCAATGAGTTTGAAATCACTCTTCTGTATGTGTGCATATGATATTCACAAGTAGCTCAATGCTACATCTGGCAGAGTAATGAATTTAATGAATGCTGCCAAATGACTGAAACACTAGCAGTCTGCTTTGCCACAGGGACATTAATAGTCCCAATCAATAATCTGTCTGATCTCTAGCAAATGTCACAATAGTGTGGAAGATACAGCTTCTCTTTCACCTACCAGTAGAACATATCAACCCATACAGATTTACCAATTAGTGGAGAGATCCTTTATTTATTGATTAAACAGAATATTCTTTACACTTTCATTTTGTTTCAGGTAGGATTGCCTTTGCTTTGCAGTTAAGGAATGTGATTCAGCTGACCTCTTAAGAAATTACAAAATATTTGTATGGTTATAGTATTCATTCTGTAGCAGATGAAAACCAACAGTGCTCCATCCTCTTCCAGTTTCTTTATTATAATGCAATCTCTGAGAGTCACAAATTGAAAGTAATCTACCTGCTTTTGTGACTAATACACACACACAAACTCACTCACACACACACATGGATTATCACTTAGGATCCTGTTTTAAACATTGCCTTTTAGCCTACTATGACATGCTGAATTAAATAATTCTAGATATCTCAATGACCAATGATTTACGTACCCCATCCCTGTCATTTTAATTACTCTTCAGCAATGGGGTGAATTTTAAATTCAACAACTATACTAGAAGCTCTTTCAAATCATTGCAATTTCTTCCAAAAGGTGTGATGAAAGGTCACGTAATATCATTCTTCTTAGAGGCATTGGTCAAATAGCACAACATACTTGATGGGAATAATATTTTTCTGAATAGTTAATATGTTAATTAAGCCAGATGTTTAGACTGGATTTGGCATTTTTGTCTGCCTATTAAGACCTTCTCAAGGATCCAAGATAGGCAGATGCTTAATAATAATAAAAGAATCATCACAAGATGTTGCTTTTCAAAGTAAAGCTGTCTTCAACAATATTGCCTGTCTATGCTACAGAATTTTTGTGGATAGTTATAGCCACCTTTTAGTATTAGAAATGCAGATGTGACATTTAAACTTTTTAGTTGAAGGCACAGAAACAAACAACAAAAAGGAAATAACACTTCTGCTTTGGGGTTGTCATATGGACATACAAAATTTACTCTACGTCTCTAGGCATTTTTACCTAAGGTTATAACATAATGATTTGTAAATGGAAATGCTACAGTTACGTTGCAAGAATCTTTAATTGCAATGAGTTGACAATATCCTGTATAATGACTTCTACATGTGAGTTGACAATGTGTTGGATAAATGTACTCCTAAGTTGCAGGTGTGTTTACAATGAGACATTGGGGGTGTCTGTAGGTTGGTGAAGGAGAGTTGTTTGTAACTTTTAATGATTTACTGTTAGAATTTACTTTATAACTCCTTCATCTGTCGGTATCTACTGCAAACAATACAATGTTAGTAATACTAGTTTTATTAATACATCAGAGGGCCATTCAGAATATTACCTAATCAAAAACCCTAATGTTTTCCTGTTCAGTGAGTTATATTTTGGCCAATTCCAGCAATAATTCTTTTGACTTTGTGTAAACAATTTTTTAAAAAAGTTATAACTTGAGCACATAAGAGTCAGGCCTTAGGAACCACAACATGGCATGGACTATATCTGGCAATTATTAATGCCTTGTGTCTCAAACCAAGTCAACTAAAAAAAACCCCAGTTATCCATGTTAGCTACTGCTATTCTTTTAATCAGACTTTTTTTTAAAAAAATGCTGTCAGTGTGAGCTTAGTTACATAACGCAATGAAATCCAATATCCACTAGAGAGCAATGAAAAGTTCTCTCCACAATACTTCTTTCAGTAATTCCTAGTCGTCCAATGTAATTTGTATGGCATTAAGCATTATTCTCCAACATGAGCAGAAGCCAAAATAAATACTTTTCATTGCTTGTTTGGTGACATCACAATTTACATGTTATGATCACATTTGCAGTTTTCCTAGTATAGAACAATTTCCAAGCTGTCTAGCCTTCTAATTAATTTTATAGCATCACATTACAGTTGTGGGTTTGCTTTTCAAAATTTCTCTCCCTCTTTCCCTCATTATTCCTCAGCCAATACTAACTTCTGCACAGTTGCCTTACCATTCTACATTGACATTATTTATGGAAACACCTTCCATTCAAAGCAGCTTTGAAAAATGTTCCACCCCTGATGCTATTTAATAGGGGCACTTTATGCATTTAACTATGAATCATCAAGTGTCAAGTATGTGATTCATGCTGTGGTTCTATGTTTGCTAGAGACTAACTTCCATTGAACTTTATGAGATTTAATTTTGAGGAAACATGTGTAGGGTCAGGTTATATGAGATTAAGTAATGTACATAGAGGAGTTACTTGGCCAAAAGGGATCAACATAAAGCATGTCCCAAGACAGAATGCCAATAACTATAAAAATGGCAACTTCTTAAAATGGGTATGCTGTTCTCTCAGAAAGAGTAAAATAAAAATTCCCTGCAAGGTTATTTCTTCAATATGTTTTTTTTCCCATTTAAATGGAAAACCAATATGAGGTTTTCCCATTTAAATGGATAATTTAAAATATTATGTGTGAACATGATTTTCCCAATCTACTATCCCCAAAATGTACTAGCCTGCAATTCCAATCATTCAATTCAATTCAATTCAATTTATTAGATTTGTATGCTGCCCCTCTCCGTAGACTCGGGACGGCTCACAACAATAATAACACAATATATAACAAATCTAATAATTAAAAGTCATTAAAAACACCTTATTAAAAAGAAAAAATACACACAAGCATACCATGCATAAACTGTATAGGCCTGGGGGAGATGTCTTAGTTCCCCCATGCCTGGCGGCAGAGGTGGGTTTTAAGAAGTTTACGAAAGACAAAGAGGGTGGGGGCAATTCTAATCTCCGGGGGGGGGGGATTCATGCGGCAGAAGGGGGTCTCGGAGATATTCTGGTCCGATGCCATGAAGGGCTTTATAGGTCATGACCAACACTTTGAATTGTGACCAGAAACTGATCAGCAACCAATGCAGACTGCGGAGTGTTGGTGTAACATGGGCATACCTAGGGAAGCCCATGATTGCTCTTGCAGCTGCATTTTGCACGATCTGAAGTTTCTGAACACTCTTCAAAGGTAGCCCCATGTAGAGAGCGTTACAGTAGTCGAACCTCGAGGTGATGAGGGCATGAGTGACTGTGAGCAAATAGGGCCACAACTGGTGCACCAGGTGAAACTGGGCAAACGCCCTCCTTGCCACAGCTGAAATATGGTTTTCTAATGGTAGCTGTGGATCGAGGAGGATGCCCAAGTTGCAAACCCTCTCTGAGGGGGTCAATAATTCCCACCCCAGGGTGATGGACAGACAGATGGGATTGTCTTTGGGAGGCAAAACCCACATCCACTCTGTCTTATCAGAGTTGAGTTTGAGTCTGTTGATGCCCATCCAGATCCCAACAGCCTCCAGACACCGGCACATCACTGTTTCACTGACAGGACATGGGATGGAGATGTAAAGCTGGGTATCATCAGCATACTGATGATACCTCACCCCATGCCCTTGGATGATCTCACCCAGCGGTTTCATGTAGATATTAAATAGCAGGGTGGAGAGGACTGACCCCTGAGGCACCCCACAAGGGAGGTTTAACTGGCCTTGTCCACTTCATCAGGTGTCACCAGATCAAACTCTTCCCAGACAGATGGACAAGTACGGGCCCCCATCACCTCGACTGACTCATTGTCAGTCAACTCTGTTATCCAATCGGAGTTGAGGTCTGCCCGCATCCGAGCGACTTTATCAGTGAAAAACTTGTTAAAGTCCTTGGCACTAATCTGCAAGGGCTCCCCAACTCCCCCCTGATTAAGAAGGGATCACCCTAAACAGAGCGACCGGGCGAGATTCCGCTGATGCAATCAAGGCTCCCACTGACCTGCATTCTCGGCATCCTCGGCGTCCTTGGTCCCGTTCAGCCCCATTCAGCGGGCATGTTTGTCCCAGCCTCCACTCTGGTCTCTGCTCCATCCTCCCACTTCCCTTTGCCTCTATCGCATCGGCACCTGTTGCTCCCACTCCCTGAGCCAAGAGTCTCAGTTCACGGCTTGGTCTTCCTGCCTCCATTCTTCCCTTGGCGTCTAGGAGCGGCCGCCATCTTCCGCGCCCCAGCTAATCCCCAGCTGATCCTCCCGGCTCGTCTCTCAGCGCTGTTGTCCCGGAACCCACAAAAACGGCAGCATTCACTCTCTGAACCCCCAAACAGAGGGCTCAGCAACAAAGAAGACATAGACAATAACTGGCCCGAAATGAGTCATTGTTCAGCCTTTTTTCATTCCTATGTGGCATGGCTTTGAATTGTGAAATTTGAATTTGTATTTGCATTTCAGATCTATTAAACTTCTAGACATTCTGTAAATCATGAAAGAATCATGTAAAACAGTGAAAGAAAAATAATGTAAATTCATTAGATGTTCAAGAAGTGGAAAAACGTGCCACCAAATTACATTTATTGAGGGATATCTTGAGATAATTATTTTATCTGTGGTCTTAAAATCTGCACACCATTTTTTTTTAAAAAATGTTTTCCTTCAATTAAATAATAGACTTCATGATACTTTGTTTTCCATAATTGTGAAAATATGCAGCAGCTTCAAGCACGTGTTGATTCAAAATTAACCAAACAGCATTGACATTTTTGTCTAGTTGATATAGGTAGGATCAGTCTTGCTTTATAAACTAATATATATATAATTACCACAGAAATGCAAGGAATGCAGAAGTAAATTTATGACATATATTATAGCATATCTGTAAATTTATTAACTCTCTGTTTTCTCTCTATTCACAAACTCTCATGGCACAGCTCCTTAGAATACAACATAGCATTGTTGATTATTCTGGATGAAACATGAGCTTATGTAACTAATTGTCAGACTACTTCAGATTTATTCCCCTCTGTCTTCCAGATGCAACCATTACATTCATGTTTAGTAAGCCAATAAAACATGATTTTGTGGTAGGACAGTAGGGGGTTAAATTTCCAAAGGGTAAACGTCAGGAATTCATACAAAACTCATTAACAAATAATTGGAACAACACAAGTCCCTCCACCACTGTTTTGGAAACCTTATCCAAGGGCTGAATTGCCATACTGACTGTAGTTTTATAGCTGAGGCCAAACTGTCCACCAGTTTATTGGTCTCAGTTGGGAAACATGCTATGCAGGTGTTTCCCACTGGATGTGAAAGATACTCCTACCATTCATATAAAAAGAAGATCACTTTTGCAAGCTTTTCACTAGTTACATAGTGCAGTCACAATCAGAGGGCTGGAAATAACAACATATGCATACAGTCACCCAATTGCAGCTTCAAGACAGAGAGTCTTAATATAAAGTGCCTCGGATTTTGTATTTATGCTGATTTTATTGTTTTTCTTATTTTTGCCACTTAAATTTCTATTTTGAGAGCTGATGTTTAATGAAATAGGTATTTTCCAACACATGAAATTTAAACAAAATTAAACTAAATCGCAAATTATAATCAGAAGCCAACATGTATTTGTCAAAAACAGATCATGCCAAATAAATTGTATTTCATTCTTTAACAAAGTGATTAAATTAGTGGACCCGTGAAATATTACGGATATAGGATACTTGGATTTTAGTAAGGTATTTGACAAAGTACACTAGAACCAAATGTGTTGGTTATGACCTATAAAGCCCTTCATGGCATCAGACCAGAATATCTCTGGGACCGCCTTCTGCCACACAAATCCCAGCGACCAGTTAGGTCCCACAGAGTTGGCCTTC
The DNA here is from genome assembly GCF_031021105.1 of Erythrolamprus reginae. NCBI lineage: Eukaryota > Metazoa > Chordata > Lepidosauria > Squamata > Dipsadidae > Erythrolamprus > Erythrolamprus reginae. The sequence continues at coordinate 79,543,553 of NC_091950.1, forward strand.
TCCGGGTCCCGTCGGCTAAACAATGCCGTCTGGCAGGACCCAGGGGAAGAGCCTTCTCTGTGGCGGCCCCGACCCTCTGGAACCAACTCCCCACGGATATCAAATTTGCCCCCACCCTCCTTGCCTTTTGTAAGCTCCTCAAAACCCACCTCTGTCATCAGGCATGGGGGAATTGAAATTTTCCCTTTCCCCTAGGCTTATAGAATTTATACATGGTATGTTTATATATATGATTGGTTCTTTAAATTGGGGTTTTTTAAAGATTATTTTTAATATTAGATTTGTTTACATTGTCTTTTTATTGTATAAATAAATAAATAAATAAATAAATAAATAAATAAATAAATAAATAAATAAATAAATAAATAAATAAATAAATAAATAAATAAATAAATAAATAAATAAATAAATAAATAAATAAATAAATAAATAAATAAATAAATAAATAAATAAATAAATAAATAAATAAATAAATAAATAAATAAATAAATAAATAACAGACTGGGTGAAATTTGGCTGAATAGCAATATGTAAGAAAAATCAGAGGCTTAGTAGACAATCAATTTAATGTGAGACAACAGTATAGCGAGAGCGAGAGCACTTAGACTTATATACTGTTTCATAGTACTTTTACAGCCCTCTCTATGTGATCTACAGTCAGCATACTGCCCCCCACAATCTGGGTATTATTATTATTATTATTATTATTATTATTATTATTATTAATAAAATAAAATAAATAAAATAAATAAAATAAATAAAATAAATAAAATAAATAAAATAAATAAAATAAATAAAATAAATAAAATAAATAAAATAAATAAAATAAATAAAATAAATAAAATAATAATAATAATAATAATATTTAGACTTGTATGCTGCCCCTCTCCGAAGAAAAGCAATAGTTCCTTTTACCCACCTCAGAAGATGATAGACTGAGCCAATGAGATTTATTTTATTTATTTGTTTTTGCCAAACATGTATTGATAGTATACAAAGAAAATAACAATGTTTATATACATGTCACTAGTAAGAGAGAAACATTGGGACAGGAGACAGAAGGCACACTGGTGTACTTATGCATGCCCCTTACTGACCTCTTAGGAATTGAACTGCCAAACTGCATCTAACAGCACTCTAACCACTGCACCTCAGCTCTATATGTATGCTGCAACAATTGAAAAAGTCAATGCAACCTTAGGCTGCCGAGGGACAGAATCAAAATCATGTGAAGTGGTAGTACTACTTCATAAGACCTTGGTTCTAGTATTCCAAGCTTTGGAATACTGAATATCAAAGCACAAAGAATAATTTAATAGTCTAGAAGAGCTATATAAACTAAGTAAGTATACAGCAGCAATTTATATTTCATTATGAATAAAACACCCCTGTAAGCTCAAAATTCAAGCAATCAGCTGTCAGTGGCCTTTTGGGCAAAATAATTTCATCCCATAGCTTTGGAATGGCTTCTGGGGGTATCTGAGAAAAGTTCATACAAGAGCAGGGAATCCTATAGAACATACTAAAATTATTGAATAAAGGGATACTAGTTTGCAATAAACTATTATATATATTTTAAAGGCACATGAAATCTAAAAATTCACACAGGGGATGTTCATGTCATCTTTAAATGTTCACATTCATTGGATGTCAATAGGATACGTGGTCTTATCTAACGGAGCTACTTCATTAATTACTATTTTCAGTAGCACTGACAATCTGAATGTAAATGTAAACCACAATTGAGGTTGATGTTATATAAACATTTTGAATAAGAATGCAATGAAACTGAATCAAAGAGGTTTTCATGGGCAATAAAAATTACCTGCTTTTCATAGATCTCTGGACTAGGTTAATAGCTTGCTTTGAACATGGTGCATTCGCTAAATATCCACATTACTTTATAAAAATGTTTCTGCCTCAGTTTTCATCTCAAGATATAAGAAATACAATAAAATCAGTCATAAAACATTAATACCACATGTCCCAAATAAGTGAGCTTTGGATGAACTTTAAAGAGTCCCCCCCCCCCATTAAGGCTATAGAAATAAAGGAAACAAAAATCTTCTCTTAATACAAAGCAAAAGAGATGAGAAAGGCTTGTGGTTTTGTTAGAGTTACACTTGTGGTTTTGACTTATGTGAGCCACAATCAAGAGATGAGGGATTGATGGAATTGAACTGAACTAAGTCACAGGGTCTCTCAAGATGCCAGATTTCCAAAGCTTGCTTCCTGGACCAATTTTGTTGGTTTTCTGTCCATTTAAAGAAATGAAGATACTGCAAAGGGATATTTCTCAGTATTATTCAGAAGCAACTATCCTATTTCGCTGTTCTTTATTTTTCTATTAAGAGTTTATCATTATGAAACAATTCAAAGTATGAGTTCCTGAGTCTCAGGAGGGCAGCATAGAAATCAAATAAATAAATAAATAAATTTGCATTCTGTGACTTACCACTATGGCTATTGGCAGTGGTGAGTTGCTCCTGGTTTGTCCCAGTTCAACAAACCAGAAGCGGCCATGGTGGAAGGCTCCGTTCACCCACCTGGAACACTTCTGACAATCTTTCAACTTTTTAGTTTTGATCTATGCTTTCACTTTTTCTTTTTCTTCTCCTTCTCCTCCTCCTCCTCCTTCTTCTTCTGCTTATTATTATTATTATTATTATTATTATTATTATTTTATTTATTAGATTTGTTTGCCGCTCCTCTCCGGAGACTCAGAGCGGCTCACAACAACAAAACAGTTCAAACCCAATGATTAAAACAATTTAAAAACCCTTAATATAAAAGCAATCATACATCTCATACAGACCATGCATAAAACAGAAACGGTCCAGGGAAATCAATTTCCCCAAGCCTGATGACAGAGGTGGGTTTTAAGGCATTTGCGAAAGACAAGGAGGGTGGGGGCAATCCTAATCTCCGGGGGGGGAGTTGATTCCAGAGGGTTGGGGCCACCACAGAGAAGGCTCTTCTCCTGGGTCCCACCAGATGACATTGTTTCGGCGATGGGATCCGGAGAAGGCCAACTTTGTGGGACCTAACCGGTCGCTGGGATTCGTGCGGCAGAAGGCAGTCTCCGAGATATTCTGGTCCGATGCCATGAAGGGCTTTATAGGTCATAACCAACACTTTGATTTGTAACCGGAAACTGATCGGCAACCAATGCAGACTGCAGAGTGTTGGTGTAACATGGGCATACCTGCATTCTGGTGCATTCTGCATTAATCCAACTTTTCTTTTATTTGATGGTGACTCAGTCTACATCTATTTAACTGGAAATAAAATCTGTTGAAATTAGATGTAACTCTTGGGAAAACACATACATTATAGTTTGCTGCCTATTAATTAACTTTGTTTATTCTTTCTCTGTTATAATTATACTAAGGAAAGTGCTTCAGTCAAAATTCAATCCATTTTTACACATTTTTATGAATTAGTTTTAAAACAACAACCTGATTTGTTACACAAATTAGTGTATACAGTATACAGCATATATAGTTTACTTATGGTCTATTTATAGTATTCAGTTTTGCTTGCAACTCTTAATATGTTCCCTTTTGCAAATATGCTTTCAACAATGAACACATTTTGCTCTTCGGCTTCTGAGGTTAGCAATATTTCTGGATGGTGCTAGCAGATGCAGTGAACTATGTCTCCATTTAAGTCAGATGTTTCTCTCACCTCTATTTTTCCTTAGTTGGATGGATTTAAAGAGAAAAAGAAAAAAATTACATCCCAAACTGCAGCTGGAATACATCACTAATTATGTGTAGATTGCTATCACAAAACCGTGTTATTTTAATAATATCCTTACAATGATTCCCTTTAACCTCCTGCTTCTATGAAATTATTAACTCTTCTTTCTTGCCAATGCCAAATCAGGATACCATGCTGTGTACCATTAAGCAAATACAAATCCAATTTAATTTCAACATGTAGCATTTAAGAAGTCTATTAGCTGTTGCTCTAGCTAATGCAGATCTTGTCCCTTCTATTTATTAGAACCTCTTGGGATTTTTTTTTAAAAATGTGCTCTTGTTTCACTGTTTAATTACAAATGGAAATGTATAAAAGTTCCTTAGAAGATATGAGAGAATCAAGAGATGGGTAAGTTGAACTATTCCTGCTTGACTTTGTTAGCTGTGTAGATGAATTGTGATTCCCTCCTCCACTCTGGCCAGCCATTCTTTCCAATGTTTCAGGAACTTAACAGGCTAAATAGAAGAACTCATAACAGAATTCACATGGACTGTACAATCTGATAAGTGTCTGTAAAGAGGAACTTAAACCCATAAAATTTCCTGTATTTTTCAGAGTATAAGATGCACCTTTCCCCCTCCTAACAGAAGCTAAAAATGTGAGTGTGTCTTATACTCCAAATGTAGCTTTTTTGAAGTTTTTTTCTCCAGCTCTAATGAGATGCTAACCATTTTCCCAGCTTGAGGGCTTGTTTTCATTCCTACTCCCTCTGAAAAAGTTTTTTTTTCCAATCCTAGCAAGGTGCTAATGATCTTCCTGGCTTGCAGGACTTTTTAATCCCAAGAATAATAATTAATAATAATAATTTATTAGATTTGTATGCCGCCCGTCTCCGAAGACACGGGGAGGCTCACAACAATAATAAAAACAATATTATAGTAGAACAAATCTAATATTAAAAAACATATAAAACCCTATCATTATTTAAAAAACCAAACAACACATTCATACCAAACATAAAACAAAGTATAAAAGAGCCTGGGGGAAAGGTGTCTCAACTCTCCCATGCCTGGCGGTATAAGCGAGTCTTGAGTAGTTTACGAAAGACAGGGAGGGTGGGGGCAATTCTAATCTCTGGGGGGAGTTGATTCCAGAGGGCCGGGGCCGCCACAGAGAAGGCTCTTCCCCTGGGGCCCGTCAAATGACATTGTTTAGTCGACGGGACCCAGAGAAGGCCAACTCTGTGGGACCTTATCGGTCGCTGGGATTTGTGTGGTAGCAGGCGGTTCCGGAGGTTCTCTGGTCCAATGCCATGTAGGGCTTTAAAGGTCATAACCAACACTTTGAATTGTGACTGGAAACTGATCGGCAGCCAATGCAAGCCATGGAGTGTTGTGGAAATGTGGGTGAATCTTGGAAACCTCACGATGGCTCTCGCGGCTGCGTTCTGCACGATCAGAAATTTTTTTCCTAGCCCAAAGTCTTTGCAGGCTTGTTTTCATTAATACTCCAAAGAATATTTTTTCCAGCCCTAACCATGGGATAAAATAATGTGCTAAACCTGACCAGACTAAGGATTCTAGCCAGATGAATAGCAGGTAGGTAGATTTTTTCCCCCTATTTTCTTCCCCCAAAGCTAAGGGCTGTCTTATACACTGATGTGACTTATGCTCAGAAAAAATACAGTATATAGTAACTTCGTTCAACTTGATGTTATCCTTTTTCAGTGAATGCCAGTGCCCATCATTTTCAGTCAGTCATTATAGTTGCCAGCTATCAGGTAGAGAATCCTGGGATTCTTAGTCCTTTGCATGTGGATAAAAACCAGGTTTTGGCATTTTCAAATATCCAAAAAGGAAAAAGGAAAAAATATCAATTCATCTTGTTAATTCCTTGGAATCAAGCTGGCTTCCAATCAAGCAGAACATGTAAGATAGAAAGCAACAAAATAGATCTATTGAGGGAACATATTGTAAATCATGCATATATACGTGCAACATATGAATTAATTTTGCCTTTTCTTTCCTCCCAAATCTCACTGTAGTTAAAAATAACTCTGTCATTGTCAATGCTCTAGTGCCATGTGAAATAACCAAATCTTGATAAACTTTGATGAAATTAGAAGTGTTCCATACTGCAAAAGATATGGTATTCCAGAATTCTTTTGGGGGTAGTTATTAAAAAGTGTCATTGCCCTTGTCTCTCTGTACATGTTTAACTCTTAGTATTCCTTCCCAAATAGAATGCATAACATGGAACAAATCTTACTTAAAAGAAAATTCTTAAGAGGCCTGTAAAGGAGACGTGCATAAGCCCACTAGCGTACTAGCGTGCCTTCCATTCCTGTCTTACTGTTCCCATTTATTTTTATTTATTTCCTTCATTCATTTCCATGTTCATAGTCATGTTTGGCAAACAAACAAACAAACAAACAAACAAACAAATAATAACAGCTGCCCCGAGTCTTTGGAGAAGGGCGGCATACAAATCTAATAAGTAAGTAAGTAAGTAAGTAGGTAGGTAGGTAGGTAGGTAGGTAGGTAAGCAAGTAAGCAAGTAAGCAAGTAAGCAAGTAAGCAAGTAAGCAAGTAAGCAAGTAAGCAAGTAAGCAAGTAAGCAAGTAAGCAAGTAAGCAAGTAAGCAAGTAAGCAAGTAAGCAAGTAAGCAAGTAAGCAAGTAAGCAAGTAAGCAAGTAAGCAAGTAAGCAAGTAAGCAAGTAAGCAAGTAAGCAAGTAAGCAAGTAAGCAAGTAAGCAAGTAAGCAAGTAAGCAAGTAAGCAAGTAAGCAAGTAAGCAAGTAAGCAAGTAAGCAAGTAAGCAAGTAAGCAAGTAAGCAAGTAAGCAAGTAAGCAAGTAAGCAAGTAAGCAAGTAAGCAAGTAAGCAAGTAAGCAAGTAAGCAAGTAAGCAAGTAAGCAAGTAAGCAAGTAAGCAAGTAAGCAAGTAAGCAAGTAAATATACTGTCATTGAATACCATTAAGGAAAGTACAGAAGAAGCTTCCTGTAGAAAAACACTTCCCTCAAGTGAGGGTCCCCCCCGCCCCCCATAGCTATCAGCTGCATCTGAGACAGAAAGGAGAATCAAATAAAGGCCTTTATTCATATATTGTGTCCTCAGACCAAACTGTTTATAATTCAAGCAATTCTGCCAGGTCAATATTCTGTGTACATTAATCAATGTCTAGCGATCTAATTGAATTCTCAAGATAAGATTGGATAAAAGTTAAAGAGTAAAGTAAATTGATATTTTTTGTGTCTAGGCTGCTGGTTTCAATTTTATCCTGTATCTTTAATAGCTGTCTAATATGCAGAAATATATGTGTGATCTATTTGTCTAATTGGTTTAGTTCCACAAAAAAAATCCTGAATAAATTGTATGTCTGTACTTAAAAATATAGCAGGCTTATTATGAACAAAGCTGTCAACTCCACATTGATAATGCAATCATATAACTTTACAGTAGACTCAGATAATCAGATTGGGTCATTATAGAGCCAACAGTATTTAAAAATTCTGATTATTAAACATTGCTTATCAGAATCTTACTCTTCTCCCCACTGCAAATGACATCTAACCTTAGGGTATTTGTGTTATCTGCACACAGTCACAAATAAACCTTATAAGCCTAAATTCCAAGTTAAAAATAGTGGTCACTTTTATGCAAATAAGCTTAAGATGTTAAAAAATATATAAAATAAGCGTAAGATGTTAAAATATAATGATGTGAAAATACCTAAAACTAGGACCATTACATACTCATTTACTAGTATTTTAAAATTTATTAAGAACAGTGGTGGCACAGCGGTTAGAATGTAGTATTGCAGGTTAATTCTGCTGACTGCTGTCTCACCACTTAATCCATCCTTCCAAAGTTGGTAAAATGAGGAGCCAGATTGTTGGGGCCAATATGCTGACTCTAAACCAGAGAGTGCTGTAAAGCACTGTAAAGTGGCATATAAGTCTAAGTACATTGTTCCTCCCAGTTCGCCATTGTCACCCATTGGTGACATCACAATGATGGAAGTGGAAGTGGAAGTGATGTGCCGGTGCCTGGAGGCTGTTGGGGCCTGGATGGGTGTCAACAGACTCAAACTCAACCTGGATAAGACGGAGTGGCTGTGGGTTCTGCCTCCCAAGGACAATCCCATCTGTCCATCCATCACCCTGGGGGGGAATCATTGCCCCCCTCAGAGAGGGTCCGCAACTTGGGCGTCCTCCTCGATCCACAGCTCACATTAGAAAACCATCTCTCAGCTGTGGCGAGGGGGGCGTTTGCCCAGGTCCGCCTGGTGCACCAGTTGCGGCCCTATCTGGACCGGGACTAATTGCTCACAGTCACTCATGCCCTCATCACCTCGAGGTTCGACTACTGTAATGCTCTCTACATGGGGCTACCTCTGAAAAGTGTTCGGAAACTTCAGATCGTGCAGAATGCAGCTGCGAGAGCAGTCATGGGCTTACCTAGGTATGCCCATGTTTCATCATCACTCCGCAGTCTGCATTGGCTGCCGATCAATTTCCGGTCACAATTCAAAGTGTTGGTTATGACCTTTAAAGCCCTTCATGGCATCGGACCAGAATACCTCCGAGACTGCCTCCTGCCGCACGAATCCCAGCGACCGATTAGGTCCCACAGAGTGGGCCTTCTCCGGGTCCCATCAACTAAACAGTGTCGGTTGGCGGGCCCCAGGGGAAGAGCCTTCTCTGTGGCGGCACCGGCTCTCTGGAACCAACTCCCCCCGGAGATTAGAACTGCCCATACTCTACCTGCCTTCCGTAAACTCCTTAAAACCCACCTTTGCCGTCAGGCATGGGGGAACTAAGACATCTCCCCCTGGGCATGTTTAAATTGTGTATGGTATGCTTGTGAGTGTGTATGTATTATATGGGGTTTTCTTTTTAAATCTTAAATGTTTTAAATGTATTCAGATTATTTATGATTTGTTTTTCTCTGCTGTGAGCCGCCCCGAGTCCTCGGAGAGGGGCGGCATACAAATCTAAATAATAAAATAAATAAAATGATGTCATGGAACTAGTTCAGTCTGTGGATGGTGCCATAACTTTTTTAAATTTTATTTTATTGGATTTTTTTCTCATTTTTTTCATTTTGTATATGCACAGAAGCTGAGTTTCTGGCACTGAGCATGCATCACCATCTTGTTTTCAACTTTTTTTGGGGAGGTTATTTTTTATCACTGCACATGTGTGCACGCAAAGTGCCCATACGCCACAAGGCACAGCCACGTAGCATGGGATGAAGTGGACCAGCAGTGAGGTAAATTAGAACCCACTCCTGATTGCTACTAAATGTTTCTGACCACAATGTTATACAAACATAGCCAGCATAGCTTCATTCAAGTGTAAGAGGAAAACATCAACAGATTTAGGGGAACCCCAATATTTCATGAAATTAAAACAAGGCTGACAAAAGGAATAAAGTAATCCAAACTGTCCCATAAAAATGGATGTGTGAATTGATTATTAAAGCTTAAATATATAAATAAATAAATAAATAAATAAATATATAAGAAAATAAAATCTCAGAGGAACATCTGAAGAAAAAAGGTTGGCCAAATTACCTTTAAACCCAACAGCAACATCCAGCTACACAAGATTTTGTCATAAATCAAACTTGCTTCCTTAAACTCTTTGATCTTTTGGAAAGTGAGTTTTTAAACTGCTTCCATGACAACATTTTTTTTGTTCTCACCTTTGTTTGAAGTCATGTCATGTACGGCAAATATATTTTTGATTTGACAAAACACATATTTTTATGTAAATTTTTCAACCATTGTTCAGCCAAAGTGACTTTTGAGCAAATCTAACATTCACTTCACATATTCTGAAGCTATAATATTCTAACATATTAGTTCAGTTGGGTTGTGAATGGTTCACCAGATTTCATTTTCTAGTGATTCAATGTTTATAGTGTGTGCTCAATTGTTTTAAATCATGACTTTAAAAAAAATATAAAACTGGTCTCTGACTGAATTCATGAGTCCAGAAGAATTCTCTGCTCCACTGAATTCAATAAGTGGCATGTATATTTATTTTTAGGTCTATTATATTTTTAACCTTTTGAGTGTTTCTGAATTGTAGGGTTGGAGGAAGGAGCTGGTCTGAAATGTCAGTTCTGAGTTTGAGAACTTTATTGCGAAAGAAACTTCCTTTTCATGAAAATATGAAATTCCACTAGTAATTATAGCTTTGTAATTCAGATGACTATAAAATTGCACCTGCTCTTTCAAGGCTATTATGGAGGGATGAGGAAAACTCAGGGGGGGAGAACACCATTTGTAAGTGTTTCGCTGTTCGTTCAGACTGTGAGGGACCAGACAGAAGAATTTCACTGTTTTCAGATGCTGTTTTATTGCAGCCAGAAATCTCACAATGCAGCCATTGCCCTCTCTAGATGTAAAGTACTAAATGACCTTTAGAGTTCTTAGCCATGGGAACACGATCCTTTTCCCCTGAAGTAAAATTTGCCATTTTGCAATATGAGAAGCTATGGCCATCTGAAGGGAGGGCTGACATTTTAGGCTATTTTGGATGAGTTATATTTACTATTTCTTTCAATATCTGTTACCCAAATGCATTACCCCCGCCAAGGTCTTTCTCTTGTGACAGTGAGTTCTGCAGAATGCACTTGGGTAACATTCCAAGCGAGACCAAGGAGGATGTGGAAAATTTGCTCTACTCTTTGATCTTAGACTCTCCCCTGCTGTGAGCCAAGAATTACAATTTCAAAAAATGAAAAGCAATAGTTCCTTCTACTTGGAGAAACTGCCTTTCACTTCTATTAAAACTGTCAAAAATGCCCAAAGGGAACAAAGCCAGTGCCCCTCCACACCATTACAGTACAATGTGAAGTTGCTGTCAGATTCAGTATAGATGTAGCATCAGGAACACAGTTTTGTTGCTTTCTGCTAAATGAGCTTGCCATGCTGCCTTTTGTCTACCTTATCCATCTAATGGAAGACAATTGCTTTTCAAGGATGGAATAGCCAGGGACTTAATTAAAAAAAAAACCTGGGAGTTAACCAACAATAACAACCACAACAAACCAAATCAAAACCCTCCCCTCCTCTAAATCTTAACCGACCTAAGAATCAAATGATAAAATCCATACATTATTGCTAGGGAACTTTTGGAGGCAAAAGTGAGCCTTTAAATTCTTAGTTTTAAAACAGGTTTATTGCAAAACAAAAGTCTGGCTTCTGACATAAAAATTGTACTCCAGCTAACAGAACCTAGGGCACAAGAAAGCAAAATATACTTGACTGCAAAATATTGATTTTACATGAAAGCCCATCAGTTAGTGAAATGTAAAAACCAATAAAGCATCAGCCATGGCTGGGCTGGATTTCTCTAGACGCAATTTATTTTTACATTTAAACCAATTATTGGGCTTGTTGCATTTAAAAATGTGTACCCATATTTCCTTACAAGGACTTTTTCATTCAATGAAATCAATTGGATTGATCTCCATATTCCATATTAAACACCAATCTTAAATTACAACTGACACGTTTTGAAGGCCAGCATTCAAGTATCTATACACAAACAAATTCCATGAAGCTTTCTTCACAGTTTTTTTGCTGCTCAAACACAAATAAAAATATTGATTACATTTTAACACACAATTTACAGGCTGTTTCAATGTTAATTTCGAGCTAAAATTTGTTCAATATCAATGAGAATGTGTGAAGAAAACAGTACGAGTGCTTTCCTTTTGCTTATCAATATGATATGCCATTTTATTATCAACTACTGTTTATCCCATCACAACCATTTAAATAAATTATAAGTCATACCGCCTTACAAACCAAAGCAGGCTGCCCTAAAAACTTCTAAATACAAAAAATACACCACCCTCTCACCCACCTTTATAGGAGAACATGATTATTTGGGAGGTGATTTGGTCACCTGAAAATTCAGCTCCATCAATACACATTACAGAACTATTATTAAGGAAGAAAATCAGGGGTGAAATGTTCCCGGTTCACTCGTGCCTGTCAGTCGTTTGATAGCCAGTCTCAAAGGGAGCACGAGGTTCCATCCAACCACCTGGACACCAGCATTTGGGTTCTTTTACTCTCTGTGCATGCACAGAACGCTATGTGCAGAAGGTAAAAGAACCCAAATGGTGGCATCTGGGTGTATGGGAGGAGCCTCACACTTCCTTTGCGACCAGCTCTCCGATGACTGACAGGCAGTGTTCTGTCGGGCTCTCTGGTAGACTTCTCCCAAAATTCACAGGTACAAATTTCAGAGACACACACGTTTGAAAATTCAAAACAATGTTCTTTATAATGAAAATTCACTTAAACTAAGCCCTCTTTTGGTATAGCAAAGAGCACTTGACTCCAAACAAACTGGTAATTTGTACAAGTCCCTTATCAGTTCTATGATACTTAGCTTGCAGCTGTGAGGCAATTCACAGTCCTTCTTTCACAAAGTGAAACACATTTTGCTCTGGTTTAGTTTCCAAGCCGGGAAAAATCAGCACACAAAAGGTCAAAGTCAGTAAAGCAGTCACGAAACACAATGATCAGATAATCCTCCACAATGGCCAGACCCACAGGCTGCTATTTATAGCAGCCTCACTAATTACCACAGCCCCACCCAACCACAGGTGGCCTCATTTTATTTGATAATAATATCTCAGTTGTTGTTGCCTATGCATCGCTCTCCGCATGCGTGGCTGTATCATTAACTCTTGTTCTGAATCCAAGGAGGAGCTAGATAATTGATTTCCTTCTGAGCTGTCTGCCACACTCTCCTCCTCCCTGTCACTCATGTATTCTTGGTCAGAGGAGCCTTCATCAGCAGATTCCATCGGGGGCAAAACAGGCCTGCAGCATGTGGATGTCTCCCCCACATTCACAGTCCTTGGGGCAGGAGCTGGGCCAGAGCTAACCACAACAGGCAGGAGCAAACCAGGAGCATTTCACCTCTGAAGAAAATGCTTCTGTTTATAAAAATAAGCTGATTTTTATTGAAAGTCAGACAAAAAAAGTAGTGAAAACCAAAGCAACTTTCTGAAAAGTGAGTTGCTGGATTAAAACATTTGAGAATGTAAATTACCATATTTTTGGAGTATAAGATGCACCTTTTCCCTCCTAAAAGAGGGTGGAAATGTCGGTGTATCTTATACACCAATTACAACCATTTTTGGCTTCCTGAAGCCCTGCTCCTGCATTCCATTTTTGCAAAAAAAAAATGGACCAATTTTTGCAAAAATGGAAGGCAAAACACCCCCTTCTTACAAAAAAAGTGGGGGTTGGTTTGTTTGTTTTTTGCAAAACCAGGGGTGTTTTTGCTTCCCCCAGTCCCCAGAAGCACTCAGCAGACTTCCCAGACCCTCTACATGCCCCATTTTGTTTGAAAAACAGGTAAAAATTGGTCTCATTTTGCAAAAAATGGAGCACACAGGGGATTTGGAGCTTTGCAGAGTACTTCTGGGGTCCAGGGAATACAAAAATGTTTTTTCATTACTTACCTTTTTGAAATGTTGGAATACAGCCATTTTTGGCCTTCCAAAGCCCTGCCCCAGATCCCATTTTTGTGAAAAATGGGCCTGTTTTTCACAAAGATAGGGTACACAGTCCTATAGAGCAGTGTTTCCCAACCTTTTTTGAGCCGCGGCACATTATTCATATTTTCAAAATCCTGGGGAACACTGAATGGGGGGGCGGGAGGGGCGCAGGGAGGCTAAAGAAAAGTTTGGACAAAAAAAATATCTCTTCCTCCATTTCACTCTATTTCTCCCTCCCTCTTTCTCTCTCTTCCTTCCTTCCCTTCTTTCTCCCTCTCCATCCCTCTTTCTTTCTTTCTTCCTCTCTTTTTTGCTCTCTTTCTCTCTCCCTCCTTCCCTCCCTCTATGTCTTTCTCTCTCCCTTGCTCTCTCTCTGCCTCTCTTGCTATCTCTCTTTAATTCTCCTTCTTTCTCTCTCTTTCTCTGTCTCTCTTGCTATGTCTCTTTCTTTCTCTCTCTCTATCTCTTTCTCTCTCTGTCTCTCTTTCTCTCTCTTGCTACCTCTCTCTCTCTTTCTCTGTCTCTCTTGCTATCTCTCTTTCTTTCTCACTCTCTATCTCTTTCTCTCTCTTTCTGTCTCTCTCTCTGTCTCTCTTGCTATCTCTTTCTCTCTCTCTTGCTATCTCTTTCTCTCTCTCTCTCTTGCTATCTCTTTCTTTCTTTTTTTCTCTCTCTCTTGCTATGTCTCTCTTTCTTTCTCTCTCTCTCTCTGTCTCTCTCTCTCTCGGGCGGGGGGGCGCGGGGGGCTAAAGAAAAGTTTGGACAAAATAATATCTCTTCCTCCATTTCACTCTATTTCTCCCTCCCTCTTTCCTCCCTCCCTCTTTCCATTGTATTTCTCCCTCCCTCTTTCCTTTCTATCTCACCCTCCCTCTTTCCTTTCTATCTCTCCCTCCCTCTTTCCTTTCTATCTCTTTTCTTTCTATCTCTCCCTCCCTCTTTCCTTTCTATCTCTCCCTCCCTCTTTCCTTTCTATCTTTCTCTCCGTCCCTCAGCGGCGGCAAAGAAGAAGGAAGGCAGGCTGCAGAGGGCACCGAGGACAAGAGCGCTCGCTCGCTCCCTCGCCCTCTGACTTCCCTCCCTCACTGCTGAAGGGACGAGCGCGGGCATGAGCGTGCGCATGGGCCTGCTGCAAGAAGGGTTTTTTTGCTTTTTTTTCCCTTCCCCCACCTCACGGGAGAGAGAGAAAGAGAGAGAGAAAGAGCAGCGCCATGTCGGTTCTGAGTGCAGCCAGGGAAAGCAGCCTCGAGCGGAGTGCGAACTGCAGGATGTGGCAAAGGACTCCTTGCCAACCAAAAAAGGGGTGGGGGGTGGCAAAGGCAAAGCCTGGGAGGCGGGGAAGGGAAGATCGGGAGACAAAACGGCTGAGGGGAAGGAAAGACAGAAGGAGGGAGGGATTGAGAAGCGAAGCCAGGGAGGGCTGAGAGAAAAGGGGAGCGGTGCGCATGAGAGAGGGGCGGGGTGGGCATTCCCGAAACGGACGGAGAAAGCCCTCTCTCGCAGCGAAAGCGCTCCCAGCCAGGGGGCTGCGAGAGAGGGCTTTCTCCGTCCGTTTCTGGAAAGCCCGCCCCGCTCCTCTCGCAGCCCCCTGGCTGTGAGCGCTTTCGTCTGGAGGAGCTGAAGCCGCAGCCGCAGCCGCTGCAAGAGAAGTCGCGCCCCAAGACAGGGGGTGGCGGAGGAGGAGAGGGGGCAGATCGGGTGAGAAAGTTGCGAGTGGGAGCTCCAGGTCGGAGACACCGGTGGTCCGGCACCGGCAGCGCCCCGCCCAGCTGGAGCTTCCCTAGGAGCTTCGCGGCACACCTGACTGTGTCTCGCGGCACACTAGTGTGCCGCGGCACACCGGTTGGGAAACGCTGCTATAGAGTGCTCTTGGGGGCTGGGGAAGGCAGAAATGCCCCTGCTTTTACAAAAAATGAGACATGCAAAGGGTTTGGGGGGTTTGCGGAGGTCTTCATGGGTCAGGGAAGGATCTGACCCCAGAAAGACTTTTCCCTACTTACCTCTTTGAAATCTTGATGCGTCTTATATACCAGTGCATCTCATAGTAAGAAAAATATTGTACATGAAAGTTTTGCGGAAAGTTCTTGTGTGAGGGCATTGAAATGCCAAATGGTCAAACCATCAAGTGCCATCAGCCAGAAGACTACATATACATGGGCATCTTGCAACTGGATAATATCAGGCATGGTCATGTAAAAACTGTGATCAGCAAAGAGTACATCCAGAGGACCAGAAAAAGTTTGAAGAGCAAACTGAATGGTGGCAACACTATCAAGGCTATAAATACTTGGGCCATACCTGTCATTAGATACACAGCTGGCATAGTGAACTGGACTCAAGCAGAGCTGGACAACCTGGACAGGAAAACCAGAAAATTAATGACGATCCATCATGCACTACACCCCCGCAGTGACGTTGACAGGCTGTATTTACCAAGGAAAATAGGCGGCAGAGGACTTTTGCAAGTGAAGTAGACAGTAGAAGAAGAGAAGCATGCATTAGCTGACTATGTGAAGGGGAGCAAGGAGTCAGCGTTGATGGAGGTCAACAATAGGAAGCTTCTCAAGGTGAAGCAAACTAAGGACCAGTACAGAAAAAATGTAACTCAATATCGTATGGACAGTTGGCGGAACAAAGCATTGCATGGACAGTTCTTGGAGAAGATTGAAGGCAAAGTGGATAAAGAAAAGACCTGGTCATGGCTTACAAGTGGAACACTCAAAAAGGAGACAGAAGGACTAATACCGGTGGCACAAGAACAGGCCATTAGAACAAATGCTGTCAAAGCCAGAATTGAAAAATCAACAGACGATCCAAAGTGCAGACTCTGTAAAGAAACAGATGAAACAATCGATCACATACTCAGCTGCTGCAAAAAGATCGCACAGACTGACTAAAAGCATAGACATGATGCTGTGGCACAGATGATCCACTGGAACCTGTGCCGGAACTACCATTTACCAGTGGCAAAGAACTGGTGGGATCATAAGCCCAAAAAAGTGGTTGACAATGAGCAAGCAAAACTACTGTGGGACTTCCGACTTCCGACTGACCGAATTCTGAAGCCTAACACACCAGACATCCTGATTGTGGAGAAAAAGAAAGTATGGATCATTGACATCGCAATCCCAAGGGACAACAGAATTGAGGAGAAGCACCTAGAGAAATTAGTGAAATATGAAGATATAAAAATCGAACTGCAACGACTCTGGCATAAGCCAGTGAAAGTGGTCCCAGGGGTACTTGGCACGCTGGGCGCAGTGCCAAAGGATCTCAGTGGACTTTTGAAAACCATTGGAATAGACAAAATATCCATCTGTCAATTGTAAAAGGCCGCTTTACTGGGATCGGCAAACATAATTTGCCACTCCATCACGCAGTCCTAGGTGCTTGGGAAGCGCCCGACTGGTGATGAAATACAAAATCCAGCATAGTGATTTCGTTTGCTGTGTTGTATTGACATAATAATAATAATAATAATAATAATAATAATAATAATAATAATAATAATAATAATACTTCTCTGAGAAAGTAAAGACAAAGATAAGACTGGATTCAGATAAAGATAGTTAAGATTCATAGATGTCCCACATCAGACATCATATCCTGCCATGGGCTGATTATAATTGTAATGTATAGTAAGGCTAGGGGCTGCTTCAAGAGCAGGAAATGTTGAAGGGCTTGATTGATTGATGTTTGCCGGGTATAAAAGGGGAGCTGAGGATTACCTCAGTTCCAGTTGTATAGTTATTCAGTTAAGCCTCATAATTAAAGAGCTGTTAATCTTCAAGGAGTTACCTCTGTCATTGCACTCATTACTATACCATATTATATATATATATACACCCACATACTGTATATAATAATAATCAATAATCGGTATGAGAAAGTATTTATGATTATTTATGAGCTGAAGTCATTTGTTTATTTGAAAAAAAATTGAAAATATACAGTACATTTATACACACACACACACAAACAAACAAACAAACCACTGGCTTGGAAAGGCACATTTTAGCCATCAAGTCTTCTACCTTGATCAGAGTAGGGATTTAATTTAAACTATAGCCAACAACAGGAGTCTAAACTCTATTTAAAATCATCCAATAAAGCGTAACTCCCACTTGTGTACATAAGTGGTTTCATTATTGAATTGTTTTTACTATTAAGAAGGGTATTTTCCACAAATGTCTGTCTATGTATGTTTGTGTATGTGTATGCATGTATGCATTCCAGAAATCAACTGAGCAACAAAGTAAACAAGTGGGAATTTTCAAATACCCTGAAAAACTACATCTCACTATCACAGATTACGACTGCTTGGATTTAAGGAACAAGTTTTCTGGCTAAGGAAACATTCCAGGGGGGATAGATTAATCCATGTAAACCACGTACACAGCTCAGCTGAAACTGCTGTACACATTCTAAATTGTCAGCTCCATCTTCTTTCAGCACAAAAATGCACATTTCTTCCTATAATAAAGATATTTTATAATAGCAATAAGACAACTCCAGTGTGTGTGGTTATCATGAGATAATCATACCCTAGGGGGATTACAGATACTTGGCGGTGCCTCTTAATGCCCCATGTGTGTGTTTATCTCATGATAACCCCACTCTCTTTGTATCTTATTGCCTAATTATCCTCTGCTAATGCAAAATACTAATTTTTTGCCTGGAACAATATGTGCAAAAATCCACTGCTAACAATCACTGGAGGACATTGACAAACAATGCTGCCGTTACTTTATACCCACTTTGAATAAGAGAATTTACACACAGAAGAAATCCACAGTTTAGAGATTATTCTAAATTAATTCAAATCCCTCTGAGCTTTTTAAGAAGCTTCTGTGAAAGTATGCAAAAGAGTTCTAAGTAAATATTTTCCCCAAATCTACTGATAGTTCTTTCCGTAATATGATACTCTTGATATTACCTTACTGGTTTTTACTTCTCTCTCCTTCTGTTAATTAATCTATGCAGCAATTGTTTCTGCATATGCAACTGGAAAATATATATAAGTAGATAATTCATTGAGATGAAGCATTTACTACATTTCACTAAACAGGGCAGTTTATTTATTTATTATTTATTTATTAATCAAATTTGTATGCCGCCCCTCTCCGCAGACTCGGGGCGGCTAACAACAGTAATAAAACAATATAAACAAATCTAATATTTAAGTTAATTTTAAAAAGAAACCCCAATTTAAGAGACCAATCATGCATACAGACATACCATGCATACATTTTTTATATGCCACCGGGAAGGGAATATCTCAATTCCCCCATGCCTGACGATAGAGGTGGGTTTTAAGGAGCTTGCGAAAGGCAAGGAAGGTGGGGGCAACTCTGATATCTGGGGGGAGTTGGTTCCAGAGGGCCAGGGCCGCAACAGAGAAGGCTCTTCCCCTGGGTCCCGCCAAACAGGATAGCGTAATGGATATGAACTTTCTTCCAGCAGGTATTTCTATTTATTTATCAAATATATATGCCATCATTCTTGTTTAGACATAATATGAATGTCAAGGAAGTAATTTCAACATGTAGGGCTTCAGTGGGTAAATATTTTGGTGCCTCTTCCTTAATCTATTCTCATCATCTTTCATACATCACAAAACAAAATTATTTAGATTCAATTATGCATGATATACCCATATAATTCAAAATCAGTTTTCTCCATGTTTTCTGTATGTTTTAAAGCATTAAGGAGTGCATAAACAATTCTATCTGCAGTTCAGAAGTTTTAGCACACCCATCGTTAGATGTCAGAAAAATCTATCAATGCTCCTATAATTACTGAGATGTCTCCAATAGCTCCAGTGAAGCTATTCTCCAAAGCACCTGAGGGTAGAAAAAGAAGCAATGGGTGGATACTAATCAAGGAGAGAAGTAACTTTGAACTAAGGAGAAATTTTCTTATGGTTAGAACCAGTGGTGGGTTGTTCCTGGTTCGGCCCAGTTCTGTAGACAGGTAGCACTGGCGGTGAGAGGTTCTACCCACTGCTGGGACACCTCTGCACATGCGCAAAACAGTTTTAGAATGCACTATTGGTTAGAATATTTAATAAGTGGAACAACTTGCCTTCAGAAGTTGTGAATGCCCCAATACTGGAAGTTTTTAAGAAGATGTTGGATAACCAACATCTTGAGGTAGGGTTTCCTGTTTAAGCAGAGGTTGGTCTAGAAGACCTCTAAGACTCAAACTCAACCCTGATAAGACGGAGTGGCTGTGGGTTTTGCCTCCCAAGGACAATTCCATCTGTCCGTCCATCACCCTGGGGGGGAGCAATTATTGACCCCCTCAGAGAGGGTTCACAACTTGGGCATCCTCCTCGATCCACAGCTAACATTAGAAAATCATCTTTCAGCTGTGGCAAGGGGGGCGTTTGCCCAGGTTCACCTGGTGCATCAGTTGCGGCCCTATTTGGACCGGGAGTCACTGCTCACAGTCACTCATGCCCTCATCACCTCGAGGTTCGACTACTGTAATGCTCTCTACATGGGGCTACCTTTGAAGAGTGTTCGGAAACTTCAGATTGTGCAGAATGCAGCTGCGAGAGCAATCATGGGCTTTCCCAAATATGCCCATGTCACACCAACACTCCGCAGTCTGCATTGCTTGCCGATCAGTTTCCGGTCACAATTCAAAGTGTTGGTTATAACCTATAAAACCCTTCATGGCATCAGGCCAGAATGTCTCCGAGACCACCTTCTGCCGCACGGGTATTTGGTTTATTGGATTAGCATTTTTCTCCAAGGATTTAAGACGTGATTCTAGTCTTGCTGGTAGACGTGCTTCAAATTTTAGTCTTCCCCAGTCTAGCTCTGGAAGCAGATGTGATGATGTGAAGATGTGATGCAATATCAACTAAGCAATGCTGTAGGTTGGCAAGATCACAGGGTCCCAGATCTATGGAACCAACTACCACACGATGTCTGTACTGCTCCCACCCTCCTGGCCTTTTGTAAGGCCATGAAGACCTGGCTTGGGTTTATTTAATTCTATACATAATAAATCATGCCCCACCTCCTTAACTCTGTTTCACATATTTTTTTGCATGTATGAAATGTTAATGTTTCCCAGTCTGCAACCAGCCAGTTCTTTTGAAGACTGTGCATGTTTATCTCTCTTAACTACTGCCTATAGAAGTCATTTAACAGTGCCATGTTTATGTAAGATGTTCTTTCCTAAATTCAGGCTGCATGGTTCTAGTGGAAGAGAATTGCCTCAACTTAATCTGCTTTCAAGTTCTTAGTTTTGTTGTCAGAACATCTGCTGTCTAGCCTCTGGCATTTTGGCTGAGATTCCTCATAGTGTGTATGTTTGAGGGAAGCAAATTCTTGTCTATAAAGTTATTTATTTACTAAATTCACATCATTTATGACTATAGATGACTATTTTGACTCCAAATTATCACCTTAAGCACTCTAAACTGATAGGTAACAATAAACTATTCACTGAACATGCTCAGTTAAGTGAACTCACCTCCTATTACTTGTATGGGACAATGGTAGCAGCTAGCAAATTCCTCTTCCATGTATGTGTGTATGTATGTGTGTTGTGTGTGTATAAATAACAACAACAACAGTGTTGGAAGGGACTTTGGAAGTCTTCTAGTCCAACCCCCTGCTTTGGTATGAAACCCTACACTACTTCAGACAAATGGTTATTCAACACCTTCTTAAAAATGTCCAGTGTTGGAGCATTCACAACTTCTGGAGGCAAGCGGTTCCACTGATTAATTGTTCTGTCAATAAATTTCTCCTTAGTTCTGAGTTGCTTCTCTCCCTGTTTAGTTTCCACTTATTACTTCTTGTTCTACCCTCATGTGCATTGGAGAATAGTTTGACCCCCTCTTCTTTGTGGCAACCCCTGAGATATTGAAACATTGTTATCATATCTCCCCTAGTCCTTCTTTTAAATAAAGTAGACATACCCAATTCCTGCAACCATTCTTCATATGTTTTATTCTCCAGTTCCCTAATCGTGTTGAGCAAAACTGAATGCAGTATTCCAAGTCGTACCTTACTTTTTTCACCATTGAATTTCATTTTGTTAGATAGTGCCCAATGTTTAAGTCTGTCAAGATCCTTCTGTATCTTGAGACCAGCTTCTAGAGAGTTGACTATTCCTGCCAGTTTGGTGTCATCTGTAAATTGTATGTGTTCCCCATCTATCCCCCCGTCCAAGTCATTGATGAAGATGTTGAAGAGTGCTGGGCTTAAAACAGAGCCTTGGGGTACTCCACTGCATACTTCCCTTTATGTAGATGCAGTTCCATTGAACACTACATATTATGTGCATTTGGACAGCCAGTTTTAAATCCATCTGGTAGTGTTGCTGTCTAACCCTACATTTTTCTATGTTATCTAGTAGTAAGTTATGGTTTACTTTATCAAATGACTTACTGAAGTGCAAGTAAATTATATCAACAGCATTCCTCTTGTCCACTAATTTTGTCACTTTGTCAAATAATGCAATATGATCAGTCTAGCATGATTTTTGACAAATTCATGTTGGCTTTTGGTTATTACTTTTTTTGCTTCTAGGTGTTCCTTGATTCATTGCTTGATTATCCTTTTCATAATCTTCCCTGGTATCGAGGTCAGGGTAATAGGTCTGTAGCTTCCTGGTTCTATTATTTTCCCTTTTTTGAAGATGCGAACCACATCAGCTCTTTTCCCTGGAAGTTCTTTGGTGCTCCAGGATCTTTGAAATATATAGTTTAGTGGTTCTGAGATCTCGTCTGCCAGTTCCTTCAGATCCTTGGGGTGTAATCCATCTGATCCTGGTGATTTGAACTCTTCTAGGGTAGACAGGTGTTCATTTACCATTTTCTTCCCTATTTTAACTTGTGTTCCTAATCTGTTTTTTGTGATGCTGATTTTGAAGGGTTTGACTGGCTTTTTCCCCTTTGTATAAAGATATGTGCAAACAAATTTTTTTATTTTTTTATTTATTTATTTATTTTGTCCAATACACCGTACATATTGAATAAACATGTACTGTAGTAATATATATCAAGGAAAGGATAGAAGAAAAGATTGAAGAATAGAGGAGGAGATATATGAAAGGAAGAAAATATACATGAGATATAGGAAAGACAATGAGTTAAGTAGCTCTGCTTTCTTCCTGTTGCTTGTCACCTTCTTGCCACTGCAGTGTGTGTGTGTGCGTGTGTGTGTAAAATCATTCTGTTCTTTGTGTTTGAGAACAATGGGAACACAATATAACTCCAGTTATTTTTTCTTTTCACCCACTCCCAAACTTTATAAGACTTACAATTGAAAATATATTATGCATAAAATATATTTTGCATAAATAAACAATATTAAGATCATATCTCAAGGAAAATAGAAAGCTTGTTTGCCTCTGTTCATTAATACTAAGGTTTGGGGGAATGAAATTTGTGAGGAGGAATATTTTTTATATATATTCAGATTTATTAAGATTTTATAGAGAATAAAAAACAAGAAAGAAAAAAGGAAAGAAAAAAGAGAGAGAGAGAAAAAAGAAAAAGAAAGAAAGAAATATTTTAAATAAATAAATGACTTTTGACCTTTCAATAGATAATTACAATTTTATTGTTCCTTCTCCTTGGACAATATTTTATTGTCTCTTCTCCCTTTATTCAAATAGCTGTTCTTGTGTGAGTTTTCTAATGAAAAATTGATAAAAATGAGGAAATATTTGGGGGCAAAGTTTTTCAATCAAGCATTTTCTTTCAGGACAGTGAATATAATAAGACAAAGTGTTCAAAGATTGCCTTCCAGTATTTCCCTCAAGTGTTTTGCAGTAACTTATAATAGGAAGATTTTTATCTACAGTATCAGAACACTACACTTTTTTTGTACCCAGAGGACTTACATATGAAAGAGTAGAGAAGCTTGTCTCAATCTGTACAAACTTTCTGTTTTTGAAATCAAAACACTATCAGGAGGATAGAAAAGAAATCTCAGAAAAAAAATGAAACTACCACTAGTACTGACAGGTCAGAAAATGAGATTGAATAAACAACCTCTCAAGGCAACTTTCTGTGCAATGAGTCTTCTTGTTTTTCCTCTGCATTCTTCAAATATTTTTCCAAGCATGTGGAGCAGTCTAAGAGCAAAATACATCTCTCTTTTCCCCATTAAAATATGGATGATGTCCCCTAATTTCAATTAGGGGACATCAATTTCAACTTGTCAAATTGGAAATATTAACCCATACCACATCTCAGACATCAACACCCTTGAAAATGTCCAAAGATATTTCACCAGAAGAGCCCTTAACTCCTCCACTCGAAACAGAATATCCTACGAAAATAGACTAACAATCCTGGGCCTAGAAAGCCTAGAACTACGGCGCCTAAAACACGATTTGAGTATTGCCCACAAGATCATATGCTGCAACCTCCTACTGGTCAATGACTACTTCAGCTTCAACCGCAACAACACAAGAGCACGCAATAGATTCAAACTTAATACAAACCGCTCCAAACTTGACTGTAAAAAATATGATTTCAACAATCGAGTTATCGAAGCGTGGAACTCATTACCAGACTCAATTGTGTCAACCCCTAACCCCCAACATTTCTCCCTTAGACTCTCCACAATTGACCTCTGCAGGTTCCTAAGAGGCCAGTAAGGGGCGTACATAAGTGCACTGGTGTGCCTTTCGTCCCCTGTCCAATTGTCTTTCCTTTCTCTCACTTATCATATATATTCTCTTTCTTTCAAGTTCTCTAAGTTCACTTTACCCATATATATATTACTACATGTCTATTTTTCTTCCTATGTATTTGTGTATTGGACAAATGAATGAATGAATGAATGAATGAATAAATAAATAAATAAATAAATAAATAAATAAATAAATAAATAAATAAATGAATAAATAAATAAATGAATGAATGAATAAATAAATAAATAAACGAATGAAGGAATGAATGAATGAATGGATGAATGAATGAATGAATGAATGAATGAATGAAGAGTTTGTGGGCTAACAAGAGTTGTCATTTAGCAAGAGTCTAGAGAGCTGTGAAGATCTAGCCTTTCTCTAGAAATTTGGGTGGATCCACTTGGGTGACATCTCCTTTGTTGTTTTCATTATTTTCTTTGGTAACCATTTTATATTTATTTTCAGATTTATATATTGTGTATGTTTTAATGTTATTCATATATGCATACATAAATTGTTACACATACATAGTTTCCCCCCCCCCTGTGGTGCACCACCCAAGTTACATTGTTTGAGTTTGGCAGCTTTATAAATCCAGTAAATGAATAAATAAGAAATGCCATATGTCCAGACTAATATCCAGACTACAAACGAGGAAATTTTCCAGTTCTCCAGCTAGACTCTATTGTGAGTTGCACAAGTTTGGGACACAAAGCAAATGGAGAAAGAAAATGTGGTTAGGAAAAAAAGAAATCAATATTGCTGTATTGACTATACTGGTACATTTACGAGAATGACATGATAATGATAGAACTTTATTATTCATGCAAGTTGTTATTAGTGACAAACTACGTCAAATATTTTTATTCCCCAAATTTCTCTGCACTACAGATAATAACATATGATATTTGTGCAAGTTTTGCAGCGGAAAAGGAATAACAACACGGACACAGAGCTGGATTTAAACTGGGTCATTTTTATTAATTAAATAAAATGTATTTAATTCAAATTAACATGGACCCGCAGAGGTCAACTGGAAAACATCTGGGGCGGAAATGACATAATAAAAACTTCCTGATCAACTTGGGGCGTAGCTCCATGCTGATACAGGTGAAGGGGCCACACCCTCACCTGAATCCCAGCCATGCCAGGCATGTGGGAGGTCTCACCGTCCAATCCCTGGAAGGGAATTGAAATGGGCGAGACTCAGAGGGAAGTTCTCTCCAATTGCTCAGGCTGGTTTAAAAGCCACCATGAGCCCTTGGAGAGAGTCTGCCAATCATCCCCAAGGATGCCCAACGGAGAACATGCAGTTGCTAAACCCCTCCCAATTTCCTCCCCTAACCTGCCAACCCAAATGACCAAAGGTAAGCCAATTAAAACTAATTGGGAAACGAGCACCCCCTAACCATCCATCCCACACCGCAGTGTGGAATAGGTGAAAAAGTCGCAGAAAATGCCGAGACCGCCAAAAATTCCTATTCGGCCCCCTAAGGACGACCCTTGTAGCACACTGAAAGATAGGGAGGGAGGGAGGGTGTTCGCCTGCTCGTTGCTCGGGCGAAAAGGAGGCCCCAAGCCAGCGTGGCCCTTTATAAGGGCCAGCTGGCCACACCGCCAGCAACGTCATCGGGCATGCCAATGACAGGCATGGCCGGGATCTCGCGAATCTCGTGAGATCCCGGCCGTAGAAAATGGCGGCTACGTTGGGAGCCGTGTTTCCCTGGCCCCGCTGCAAATCTGGCCAGGGATAATATCACCAGCAGGGCAATATTTTACTTCCTGAAACATTATGTCTTTTAAAACACCAAAATATATGGTAATTTTAGTCAATTTCATAAATGTGCATCATGATTCTAATGTTGATTTTTGAAAAAAAAGACTTGGTGATTTAAAATTCAAAATAATATTGACTGCTGGAATTTTTTTTTTAAAAAAGAAATAAATAAAATTGTTCCAGGAATAGCTGAGATATATGGTAACTTCATTGCACCTGTCATTGCTAAACTCACCATGGCTAATGCTTTCCAGGTATAGGGATATTTTGGGAGTCAAATAAACATTGAGCCCAGGTGTAGAATAATAAACAGAAAGGGCTATTTGGCCACTGAGTATAATCCTCTTTTCACATTAAAGCATCCCAGAAAGAAAGCTATCAAACATCTACTTGAACACACCCTAGGAAACACCAGATCTTGGGACAAATTATTCTACTATCAAACTCTTCCTAGATGAGGAGTTTCTATGAGCTCTGATTGAGCAAAGATTCAGAAGAATCAAGAATCAAGAAAAAGGAACAGGCAAGCAAAAAACACTAAGAGAAAGTAAAGATTTAGAAGAGAAATAGAAAACAGAAATTTAAAAAAATAAAACACATAGAACTAGAAAAAGGAGTATTGGTCTTTAGGGAATGACAATAGAGATGTATAGGGATTAAGACAACAGCATTAAGAGATGTCAGCAATAAACATTTTGAGATATACAGTAATCCCTCATTTTTCGTGGGAGATGCGTTCCATGACCACCCATGAAAAATGAATTTCCGGGAAGTAGAGGAAAGATTTTTTATATATATATATTTAACAAGTATTTGGACTTTTAAAACCCTTTGCATTAAATATATAATGTTTCTCAGCTGGAACTATATTGATATCCTACCAGTTTCTATAATAGAGTACAGTAGTACTGTAGAAGAATTTTATGATTTTTTAATGGATTTTTAATGGATTTAAAATTTTAAATGGATTTAATGGATTTAAGCTCCCTTTGAAAACCCGTGAAGTCGTGAATGCACAAAAGATGAACATGAAGTAGTGAGGGATTACTGTATAATAGAAAGATATGAAAATGTAGGAATATCGGACTTCAAAGAATATAACATAGAAAAAGAGTTAATAGAAAACTGTTAAAAGAGAAAAAACTTATTAAAATTCATTTCTACAATGGGATACTCCTTTTCCACTCTTAGCAGAAGAAATATGTCACGGAACAAGTCAAGAATTTCCTGAAAGATCCGCAATTTGTAAAACTTTTGTCCCAAGCAAAATCAGGGTAATTAAAATCTCCCATCATTGGACCTTCATTTCTTTTTGAAAGTATTAGTTTGCTTTGGAAAATCTCAACTACATTTTTTCCTTGGTTTTGTTTGGGAGAGTAAATACAAACAATGCTATTGTTTTTATCTGCCCCTTCCCTTATTTTAACCTAGATGGTTTCTACAGCATTCTTAAATTCATTAAATGGAATTTTGAGCAAGAATGAATAATTTGAATACCATGCATCTTTCTATTGCATCTTTTCTTTGAGATGAGTTCAAACTCATCTGCTTTATTTTCTACTCTGAACAACAGTGCTTAAACATTAAGGCAATTAATTTTATGAGACAGTGGCGGATCTTTTATTTATTTATTTTTTGTTTTTAAGAGGTTTCTTTTTAATAACAGTCTTACTTTCTACACAGCATATATTTATCTGCAGTTATGAATCAACATCAACATTTCAACATACTTTCAATCCCATATATATATACTTTTAAATGGCATATATTTTCTTCTTGAAAGTATTTGTATATGGGTAGAAGTATTAAAAATATATGCAAATAATCATTTTTGACAATCACATGGCACAAAATTAAAGTTTAAGGGATGTCTTTCTAGCTATGCCATTTTATAATTATTTAGTTCTATTATCTAGCGGTACAGGGAATAAAAAAGGTGATTTTTATTTCTATCTACTTTAAATACTGAGTGGAAGAGGACTAGTAAAGAATATGGCTTTTTCCATATATAGATAAAGAACCTGAATAGTGTTGAATTTTAACAGGCAGTATGGCCTCAGGAACAAGGCTTGATGCCTTGGAATAGGTCCACAATACGGCAACCATAAAATCTAATTTAGCTCTCACAACTTGCTAAAATGTGTTGACCATTTAATGTTGCCAATCTGTAGATATTTTTATAATGATGCAGTGATATGTATGTTTGAAATTATTTTTTTTCAATCTTTCAAGTTAGAAGTTTAGTAGATTACAGCAATATTTCAGAAATAATTTATCATGACTTCAGCAAAGCTCCAAAAGTTTTGGTTAGGAAACTTCATATATTTATAGTATTTATAGATAGATTTCCAGCTGGTTGGAAAAATCTTAATTAGAACTTCAATGTCTGAAACTGGAGAGATTAAAACTTGAGCACCGGTGATGGAATTCTTCAGATTCTCAGATGACAAAAAACTAGGAAGGACAATAGAAGATAGCTACAAAATTCAAATGAATTCTGATATATTGGAAAATTGGTTGAAGGTTGACAAATGAACTTCAACAAAAGCAAATGTAAAACTCTTTGTTTACAAGTAAAATGTAGAAGAATAAGTTTTCAAACTAAGCATGAATGCCAGTGATAGCAGCAACTAAAATTGTGATCAGACCAGACTGAAGCAGCGTAAATAAGGTCCTGGAAGTTAAAAAATACACAAGTTTTGACAGTTAAATATTATTCCTAATGCTATCTGCAATAAACTTCTCGGTGTTGTGAGTGCTCCTTGTCCACCTCAAGTCATGTCAGATTCTGAGAAGGATGAGCCAGGCTCCACTGGATGCCCTGGACCAGGGGGTTGCCAGCTGATGCAGAGAACGATAGTGAGGGACAAAGTGACCTGAGTGAACCTGACGAACCAATAGAGGAGGCTGATATGACAATGGGGGAATGGTCCCAGTCAGAGGATGAGGAAGACTTTAGAGTGGAAAGTCAGTGGAGAGACCCTCGCTATAGGAGATTGCTCAGAAGGCAAGAGGAGTTGCATAGTAAAAGGTATTAGTGTACAGACTTAGCCACTTTGGGGTGTGATGTCACTTCCAGGCAGGATAAAGGCAAAGGATCTTGGGAAATTGGGTGTTGAGTTTCAATGTCGCTCAATGGGAGAGGCATGAAACTGATTTCTGCTTCAGTCCTCTTCGCCAGGACTTCAGTGAGCAAATTCATACGCTTAAATGATGAATTGACTTATTATTTAAGGAATGCTAATTAGGTTGAGTTTGGCATTGTTTATGTTTAGCTCTGAAGAAAAAGATAGCTCCTTTTTTCTTGCAGTTTAAAATCTGCTTTTCATTATGTGTGCTTATATCAATAAAGAGTTTGATTTATTCATAAAATAAAGGATTTTTAAGTCAGTGGGGTTGCTCCGAGCGCCATGCCCAGAACACTTGGTATCAATGGATCAGGGGTGGGTTCCAACTTACCTTGCTGGTGGTTCGCTCCCACCTACACTGAGTGGGCGTGCCTTGTGGATGTGTGCATACTGTGTGAACATGAGCAATAATTAATAGTAATAATGATGATGATAATAATAATAATAATAATAATAATATAAAAACAAAGCTGAAAAAAGATGGCAACCATGCAAAGTGCTGAAGCTCGGCTTCTGCACATGCTCTGAAGGAATTTTTTTAAAATTGATTTTTTAAAAAAAAGATGGCAGTGGCCATGGACCAACACCAACCAATCCGGTGCAGTGACATCATCATAATATCACCAGCAGGCACCACTGGCCTGGGTGAACTGGTCCAAACAGGGAAGAACCCACCCCTGCAATGAATGCTGCAGCAGTTTTTTTTCATTTGTGAACTTTTTTCTGAAAGCCAGGATGGTAACAAAATGCTGTGATTTTGGCTTGAATCACTATAGCTCTTCTTAAGAATAATATATAAAGATTTAGAACAGACTCAACATTTTAAATTTTTTAAAGAAAATACTGATCATGAGAAAAAGTTGAAGAAACTGAATTTAGCCTAGAGGGGAAAGACAAAGGGTGGACATTATACATACTGTAGCATTCTTTAAATAAGTGAATGCCAGTTAGATATAAGATTACTGGGTTCTGTTGCTCCAAAACAGTTTTAAATTGAATGTGTTTAATTTACAGTAAGGTAGAGCATAGGGAAACATGATGAAAAACTTCAAGACAACCATTTAACAATTGAATCAATTACCTGATGTCCAAGAGTGGTGTTGATATTTGCTGAAGGTTTTCAATCATTGCAATGACAACCATCTATTGGGAATTGCCTTAGCCTTGATTTCCTGCATGGAGCAGCAGATTAGACTGAATGGTCTACAAGATCCTTTTCCAACTCAATGAATCTATGTAGTTTTAGAAAAATGTGCAACTTTAACAGATTCTTTTCCATCCCCAGAGCTCTGCCATACTACTTGCACCCATAATTTTTCCCACTGGTTTCCAGAAGTTTGTTTTCCTTTCCCCTTAAATCAAACATCCTAAACTGCTGTCTTTGAGATCACAAGGCAGCGGAGAAGAGTGGGAAAAGTATTCAAATCCCAGAGGAAAACCTTTGTTAAGTGGCACAGTGCTTTGCAATTGGAATCTTAAAAATCTTGGTGAGCGGAGTTTCTCATTGTCAGAATTTTCACTTTAAAAAAAAAGAAGAACAGCCACAGATACTGAAAGCATTAAATAAAAATTACCAACAAGCTGTCTTACCTGTGTGCACTCAAGTGAAAGGAAGGGCAAACAAGAGCAGGTAGTGCTTCTACATCAGTCAAAATGCTGACAGCTACAGTGTAATGCCTGACAAGGCTGACGTGCTATACTCCCAAAGATATTTCTAAGTGAATTGAGAAAGAGACAAATAAATTAGTAATTGTCGCTCTCCTGTCAATGTCCTTTTTTGTGATCTTCTCATGCTGTTAATTAGCATTGTCTGGTGCAATTCACTGATACACTCTCTTAGTGTAAATAAAGATAAAGTCAATTATTTTGTGCTTAAAAATATTTGGCATCAAAAGAACAGTATAAATAAAATGATCTGAAATCATTTTTATATTTCCATGAATTTATTTAGAAACAAACAGATACACTTATAGTAGTATTTTCTCATTAGACAGTACCAACAAACCAAGGGGGTTTCTTTTTTGTTCTAAAATAATACCAGACGATAACAAAGAAAGCAAGAAGATGAAAGTGAGAGTACATTAATCATCAGTTTAAAACAGGCGCAAGCAGACTTTATAGGCTAGTGGTCCTTTTTATGGAGAAGAGATATTATTAACCAGTGTATTCAAAAGTGCCCTTTTCATAAAGCAGGGATATTATTTCAAATTAGCAGAACAATGTGGTATGTGAAGAGAAATCTATCTTCCCCCTGAAATCCAGAGGAGTTCCTATATTTGCATTATATTTTATTCAGAATGTAAACTTGTTTGCATACATTTGTTTTCAGGATCCGTTGGGCCAGAATAATTATTGGTTATGTTGATTTTTCTTACTAATCAATTCTAAATTCTAAAGCCCTGTTACAATGAAACATATTACTGTGTGAATTCTTCCATTAGTACGAAACTGCACAAGACAGGACCAATATGTATTTATTATAACTTCCATTACATCTTTTCAATATTAAAACAGTCCCAAAATGTTAGTAATAGAATAATAGCATTCTATTTTCAGTTCCCATTCTCTAGATTCACACTTTTGAAATTGATGCAGAAATCAATTCAACTTTTTACTGAAAATACTAAAGAAAGGGTTCTATGCACACTTAGTTAGTTGATTTAAGTACAGTGCTACCTCTACCTAAGAACGCCTCTGCTTACAAACTTTTCTATATAAGAACCGGGTGTTCAAGACTTTTTTGCCTCTTCTCAAGAACCATTTTCCACTTACAAACCCAAGCCTCTGAAACCGTAACCAGAAAAGGAGAAACCTCCATGGAGCCTCTCTAGGAATCTTCTGGGAGGAAACAGGGCCTCCACCCTCCCTGTGGTTTCCCCAATCGCACGCATTATTTGCTTTTACATTGATTCCTATGGGAAAAATTGCTTCTTCTTACAAACTTTTCTAAATAAGAACCTGGTCACGGAACAAATTAAGTTCGTAAGTAGAGGTACCACTGTATTGAAGAGATAATTAATGGGAAGACATAAATTTTGAATCTTCTGAGGTGAAGTTCAAATGCAGCAGCATCTATACTTGGGCTTTTTCCAAAATGATATTTTAAAAACCAACAACTTGCTTTAATACACCCCTATAATTAAAACTAAACTAAAACCTTTCCTTTTTTCGTAATGTGGTGAGAAATTAAAACAAACCACAGGCAATGTTAATCTTTGATGATTCAAAAGTTCAAGTGAAAAAAAATAATTCACGTGAATTTATGAAGTTGTTTGCCTGAAAAAATGGTTTATATTTACAAACTACTGTATATTTGAAGATTAAGAATGAAATTGCGATAGGCTAATCTTTTGGTACAATGGCATTGTTGTATTGATGAGTCAATAAAATATGTGAATTTATTTATAAGCATCTTGAGTGCCTAGCAGTTGCCTTGGTTTATTGCCTTCAGTGTACACTGGTTTTGAGCAAATCCCAAGACAGGGCTAATTGTAGTATGCCAAAGTTTTGTTATAAGGAGTAAGGCTGTTCTACACTGCATTCAGCATATGACTGCAGTTCTAATACAGTTCGATGGTAAACTAATTGTAATTCAGTGTTAATGATTCATTTAAGTCCTTATTTAATTGGCAGATGTCAAAATGGATATAATCAGATTTAAACAGACTTTCTGCAATTTATAGTTGGTATTATTGGAGGTTAAAAAAAACTTTCTGTTGCTGAGTGAGACAAACTTGAATAACAGCCAATTTTGTTTTCATCACACAATTTGGTATTTATTTATTTTATTTATTTTATTCGACTTCTATGCCTCCCAATCCCGAAAGACTCAGGGCAGCTTACAAGGACTCAGGGTGTTATCAGTGATGGGCTCCTGCAGGTACAGTTGGGTACACAGAACTGGTAGAAAATTTTTGATTTTTTTTCTTTTTTTCCCTTCTGGGCTTTGGCTATGTTTTTCCTATCACAGTAAATGAAGTTGAATGTGTATAATTTTGGAAGAGCTGTGCGTGCATGCGTATTTGTGTGTACATACACATAATGTATATTTTGGTGTTACTGTGTGTAATATGTATGTACACATATGGCATATATACATAGAATTAAATAGTATATTTTGGATGTTCAGTAATAGTAAATAGACAGGGAAACTGTATCTCTTTGAGGTGAGAGGAGGCCAGGCACCCTAACCCAAACCCTTGACATGAGTGATGTCAAGTTGGCCACCTTTAAGCCAGTCACATGACCTTTAAGCCATCCCCCAGTCCCATGATTGTCAAGGCACTCCCACCTGGTCACATGGCCATCAAGCCACACCCACAAAATACCACATTTACAGTGTGGTAGTAAAACCTTTTGTAGCCCTTCACTGGGTGGTATATAGTAGTTAAGTCATTCATTTCATATACAGTATATCCCATTTTCTTGGTAAGAAAATAAGAGTGGAAATTTTATCTAGATGTGCAGCTACTATAGGTAGGTATCCCTCTTATAGGATCTGTCATTCTTATGAACTTGGAATTTCACTGAAAACCACCAATCCCATGAAATTTCAGTAATGATGCTGATGCTAACAATTCAGCATTGGAAACTAAAACAATATTGTGTTGAGAAAATGTGTCAGATTAAGCATTGCATTGATAAGAGTAACAATTCCAATACTTGGTAATTTTCATTGGCATTAGTCAATCTAACATAAAATGTAGTTTTCTTATCTGGAGAATCCAAATTATTTTATACTATTTTATTTTATTTATAGTATTTTTAATTATTGTCCCAAGAGACCTTTGTCTTAAGAAGAAAGCTATTATGTTGTGGTGCCATTTTAAAAGGGATGGAACATCAAAGTCCCAGTGTCAGTTGAGAGTTACATATTTTCTAACATATTTTAATGTTTATGTTTATTCCTTTCCAAATGAAAATAAAGCACTTGTAATGTGCCACTTTATTTATTTATTCTATGCTGCCCTTCTCAAAGTGACTCAGGGCAGCGTACAACATTAATACAACACTGTACAAGAAATCTAATATCTCTAAATGGGGCTACCTTTGAAAAGTGTTCGGAAACTTCAGATCGTGCAGAATGCAGCTGTGAGAGCAATTATGGGCTTCTCTAAGTATGCCCATATTACTCCAACACTCCGCAGTCTGCATTGGTTGCCGATCAGTTTCAGGTCACAATTCAAAGTGTTGGTTATGACCTATAAAGCCCTTCATGGCACCGGACCAGAATATCTTCGGGACCGCCTCCTGCCACACGAATCCCAGCGACCGGTTAGGTCCCACAGAGTCGGCCTTCTTCGGGTCCCATCGACTAAACAATGTCATCTGGCGGGACCCAGGGGAAGAGCCTTCTCTGTGGGGGCTCCGACCCTCTGGAACCAGCTCCCCCCTGAGATTAGAATTGCCCCCACCCTCCCTGCCTTTCGTAAACTCCTTAAAACCCACCTCTGTCGTCAAGCATGGGGGAACTAAAACATCTCCCCCTTGCCCATGTTGTTTTGCCGTCTGATTGATTGATTGTGTGTCTGTTTTTTATATATATTGGGATTGTTTCATGAATTTTTTAATTTAAAATTGTAATTAGATTGGTGGGAATTGGATTTGTTACTATGTACTGTTTTTATTATTGTTGTGAGCCGCCCCGAGTTTCCGGAGAGGGATGGCATATAAATCCAATAAATCTAATCTAATCTAATCTAATCTAAAAATAAAAAAAAATCTAAAACCCCATGCACATTTGCATACACTCATCCAATCCAATCATGTCTCATATCGGTCGGAGACAGTCTCATGCACTTTACTTCATGCACCTTAACAAAATGAAGCATTACTTTTTTAAAGAATGACAAACACTTTCAATTTATAACTTGAATCAATCTATAATGAAATTCAGCCAATATGGTTTTATATCAGATAAAGATATTAATTAACTGATTTGTTATGTCAATATGATAATTCTAATAATATTAAAGTTATCATTAAATTAAGCCTCCTTTATTTTTCAATCAACTTGCAATTATACTCTCCAATATATGGTATTTATTTGGAATTTGATCAATCCATACAATGCCAATGTTTAGCAATAAGGTCCTTGGGTTAATCAGCTGGAAAAAATTCCCCAAAGTTTCAACTAATCAAATTTACTGATGCAATTTGTGGGTGTATTTCCATGTTAAGTTTTAGAACAGATGTCTGAGGCAAGGGAAGCCTCATATTAACAAAATTTTCATCTCATTCATTCTCTATTGATATTGGTTATTTAAATGTCTAGCAAGAGTTGGTGGATTTTGTTTCTTTGTGGAGAAAATAACTTAATTAAGGTGCTTGCTGAAATGAATTGAAACACTATGCTGCTGCTTTCAATGTGTGATTTTTAAATCAAAATATAACCCTGAAGAAAGCACAGCATGAAGAACGGATCAAAGTATGATCTCAACTGAGAAATTGGCCCTAAGCAGTTGTTAATTAAGGCAAATAGGATTTTGCACACCAACATATAAACTAGTTGGGTAGATTCTATTTCATTGCCTGTTTGCAGTAAGGTAAAGCAGCTGATACAATTATCTACTTTATATTGCTGTTTAATGCTTTGCTAATACCGTAGGGTGCAGGGAGGGAGGAGGCTGAATGTTAGGGCCATGGCTGTTCTGATTAGGCCCCTTAGTAATGGTCTGTTGTTATATGGTCTATTCAGTTTATATAAAATCAATTTTATTCATTTCTTATTTTGACATTCCACATATTTCATTTTGACATTCCACATATTTCATTTCTGTCAAAAATGTAAAACTAAAATAAGGGGGAAAATAGCAGCAATCTTACCAATATCAATATAACAAAAGAACAAAATAATAATAACAGTAAAAATGAATGATCCTAACTTCTAATAATTATACTAATTAATAATTTATTAGATTTGTATGCTGCCCCTCTCCGAAGACTCGGGGCGGCTCACAACAATAATAATAACAATGTTACAATAGAAACAAATCTAATATTTTTTAAAAAGCTAAAAAAACCCATCATTTAAAAACCATACAACACACACATACTAAACATAAAATGTAAGATCCTGGGGGAGGTGTCTCAGTTCCCCCATGCCCGGCGATACAGGTGGGTCTTAAGTAACTTGCGAAAGAAAAGGAGGGTGGGGGCAGTTCTAATTCTCTTCAGTAATAAAATTTAGACTTTCATTTTCAAGAAAGAGCAAATAGTTACATGATCTCCATATAATCAATGCAGATGAAAATCATGCATTTGTCTTGGCTGTGTGTATGTGTATGTGTATGTATATATGTATGTATGTATGTATGTATGTATGTATGTATGTATGTGTCTGTCTGTCTGTCTGTCTGTCTATCTATCTATCAGTCAATATTTTCTTTAAGAAATTAATATTTTATTTAAAGTTTGATGAAAAACTGGTGATTGGTTAATCAAACAATATTTAAAGAAGCAATTCTTTGGTTATAGTTCTCTGAGGAAGAAAGAAAGAAAGAAAGAAAGAAAGAAAGAAAGAAAGAAAGAAAGAAACTCTTGTTTTCTTTTCCTGACTTATCAAAGTTGTTGTTGCTACTGTTGTAGTTTCAAAAGAATCAGTCCTTATGAATTTAACAGAAATAATACTGCATTGTAAGTCTACTTACAATCTTTGGAGAAACACAATCAAACCAGAGCCAATAGATAATTATGGTTCACATTTTTAATTTCACTCGTCGGCAAGTCAGAAATTTCTTTACCTAAATAATAATATTATGAACAACAGCCTTCTTCTGAATTGATCATACTCTTGTTTGTTTGTTTTGTCCAATACACAATTAAGGTTATAGAGGACATACTCGAAGTACGAAATATCAAAGAAAGAATACAAGAAAGAATATGGGAATAAAATATATCAATGAAAGAATCGAAGAAAAGATATAGGGATAGAAGAGAAGATATATGAAATATAGGAGAGACAATAGGACAGGGGATGGAAGGCACGCTTACTGACCTCTTAGGAATCTGGAGAGGTCAACCATGGATAGTCTAAGGGTAAAATGTTGGGGGTTAAGGGATGACACTATGGAGTTCAGTAATGAGTGCCACGCTTCGACAACTCGATTACTAAAGTCGTATTTTTCACAGTCAGGTTTGGAGCAGTTAATATTAAGCTTGAATCTGTTGTGTGCTCTTGTGCTGTTGTGGCTGAAGCTGAAGTAGTCATTGACAGGCAGGACATTGCAGCATATGATCTTCTGGGCAATACTTAGATCATGTCGTAGATCTAAGCTTTCCAGACCCAGGATTGTAAGTCTAGTTTCTATTATGTTTCGAGTGGAGGAGTGAAGGACTCTTATGGTGAAATATCTTCGAACATTTTCGAGGGTGTTAATGTCCAAGATGTGGCATGGGTTCCAAACAGATGAGCTGTATTCGAGGATGAGTCTGGCGAAAGTTTTGTAAGCACTAGTAAGTAGTGTGAGATTGCCAGAACAGAAGCTACGTAGGATTAGGTTAACAACTCTTGAAGCATTTTTGGCAATGTTGTTGCAGTGGCCTTTGGCACTTAGATC
Organism: Erythrolamprus reginae; assembly: GCF_031021105.1. Lineage (NCBI taxonomy): Eukaryota > Metazoa > Chordata > Lepidosauria > Squamata > Dipsadidae > Erythrolamprus > Erythrolamprus reginae. The sequence continues at coordinate 79,580,924 of NC_091950.1, forward strand.
TTTTGTTATTAGTACTCTGAGGTCTTTAACTGAGTGGGGGTTATCTGTGATAATATGTTTATTCAGTTTATATTTGGAGTTCTGATTCTTTTTGCCGATGTGTAGGACAGAGCATTTGTTGGTTGAAATTTGGAGTTGCCATGTGTTAGACTAATCAGAAACAGAGTCTAGATCTTTTTGGAGAGTAGTTGTGTTATCGGTGGTGTTAAAGAGTTTTACATCATCTGCGAAGAAAACACAGTTGCTTGTGATGTGATCACAAAGGTCATTGATGTAGAGAATGAAGAGCTTTGGTCCCAGCCTTATTTCGTAAGCTGGACTAAGGAGCAAGTAGTGGTTAAGGCACCAGGTAGAATCTCAGAGACCTTGAGGTTTAGTCATACTTTAGATATGAAGCCAACTGGGGTCTTTGGGCCAGTCACTCTCTGTCCTGAGACAGAGCCAGCAATAGCAAACCACTTCCAAAAAAAAAGCTTGAAAAGAAAATTAGAGAATTGGAGAACCTTGGCATAAATGTCTCATAGGATTTATCTATGTGTTATTCCCTCTAACTGCTTAATTGCATGGAGTGGGAGTAAAACATATATTGTGACACAAACCACATGACTGACATATCCAACATTTGGATGCAAGTATAAAAGATGCAGGATGCATGGACTCTCTCTCTCTCTCTCTCTCTCTCTCTCTCTCTCTCTCTCTCTCTCTCTGTGTGTGTGTGTGTGTGTGTTTGTTGACATATAGAATCCATTTCTGTGAAAGCTTCTAATATATAATTAGCTTGAAGATATATGGAAAGCAGGATTTCAATACAGTAAGAATCTAAATACATAGGTTTCCTCGGTCCCTCTGCAATTTGCTTACTTCTGTGGAAGAATAGCACTTAAATATCACCATGAAACCTTTTTTATTATATAGTTATAATGCAGATGTGGACTGATACCTGAGATTATTGTAAACAAAGGGGAGAAGTTTCTCAATGTAACAGCAAGCACATTGAAAGAATAATTGCCATTCTTATAATCCCCTCTTTACAACAGTGATAACTACAAAATATGATAACCTATATTTTTATTTTCAATTTCTATATTGCAGGCAGTTGCAGTTAATATACTATACATCTAATTTAATACAATATTTGAAAATTTGAGAGCTTTTAAAAAAGTTAAGATATTTTCTTCCTGTTATTTTTTTTTAAGATACAAGATTAATTTTAGAAGATTGTCAAAACAGTTATAATTAGCAAAACACATTTAAAAAACAAAGATGTAAAAGTGCAATAGCACATATATTATAGTCGTACCAATTCCTGAAAAGGAGTCTTACAAGATCAGAGGTTTATTGAAAATACAGAAATGTTTTTGTTTCAGAAATGTTGCTGAATAGCATGGATGTAAGGCAAATATATGTCAATGCCATGTAGAAAGGAATGTAATTAAGAAAGTCCAACTATATTTGGTAATATACAAAATAGTTGTCTATGCTTCTTATAAAAAATAAAAAAGCAAACTAGCAAGTAAGAAGGAAGGAAAGAAGGAAGGAAGGAAGAAGCATGGAAGGAAGAGAGGGAGGGAAGGAAAGAAGGAAGGAAGGAAGGAAGGAAGGAAGGAAGGAAGGAAGGAAGGAAGAGCGAGGATTATTTTTATTAGATCGATTCTTTACCCTGTTTTTCAAGGTTGTATTGTCCTTGATACTTTTTTGATCTTTGACTGAAAATAAAATGCTGCTACTGTTGTTATATTCATTCAAAACAAAGGTTTATTTTTTCCCTTTTATTAAATAATAAACATCAGCTGTCTTCAAGCTTTAAGCATGCAGACAGAGTGGGAGAGAAATGGAGAGGGGAGGAGTGTGTGTGAGAGGTGGGGAGGGAGAGAGAGAAATATTAAGTAGCACCAAACCAGGATATTTGTTGAAAGATACATTAAAATAAAATTACATTACTGCACAAGTCAAGCCAAGCAATGGCTTTCATCTTTGAAACTCACTATTTAAATGTGTGCTTTTTTAGTTTTAGTGTTCATTTCTTCACCTAAGCTGGATGTTATTAACCAGCTGTCTTAAGGACAGAGACTTGGTCTCTGCAGCATCTTATATCCAGATATCTACAGTTTTCTAGAATGTTCCTGCATATATTTAGAATGTCATGTGGCTCTGTATAACAATGATTAATATATAACCAAGTAAAAACTGTACTCACAGAATTTGTCAGGTAGATCTGAGTTCCATTAATCAATGATTCCAGTAATTAGATTAAGGTTCCAATAGATCTAGAAAAGGGAGTTGTAGCTAATGGTGGGTAGAATCAAAATCAAACCTTTTTTTTCTTTACAAGTCCCCCCCCTTTCCCCCCTTTCTTTTTCTATTTCTGGCAGGATCCCATCTAGTGACTTACACCATATTTTTGAGTCATTCATCCAACCAACATTGTAGCAATATAAAAATAAAAAAGCTTTAGATTGCCTAAATGATGGGTGAATGTCTCTAGAAGTCTATAAATAAATAAATAAATCTGTAAATAAAGAACCACCATTTTTCTTTTTCACTGACACTGTTTTCTCCCTGATTCGCCCTTTTTTCCCCCTGATGGCTTTTTTCCTCTTTTCCAATCAACCAAACAACACTGCCAGGAGCAAGAGAGATAATTTTAGTCATAGTTTGGACTGATTGCTTAACAATTGTTTTTCACTCTTACGAAATGGAATATATCCTGGATGTTTAAGCTGAAGCAGAAAGCTATAAGAAAATTCAATTTTGTTGTGATCCCCAAAGTCCAAAATTTACACTTTAGGACTACAAATTATAGACTTCTGGAATACTATTACCCTCAAGCCTTCTGCATTTAGTCAGTCAGTCAGTCAGTCAGTCAGTCAGTCAGTCAGTCAGTCAGTCAGTCAGTCAGTCAGTCAGTCAGTTAATCAGCCAGTCTGTCCACCCATCCATTCATCCATCCATTTAACAACCTAACTAACTAACTAACTAACTAACTAACTAACTAACTAACTAACTAACTAACTAACTAACTAACTAACTATCTAGTGTCTGTCTGTCTGTCTGTCTGTCTGTCTGTCTGTCTATCTATCTATCTATCTATCTATCTATCTATCTATCTATCTATCTATCCATCCATCTATCCATTTATCTATATATCTATCCCCTCCCTCCCCCCCACACACACCTTCTCCTTTTGCCATATATTATTTACTAATATGTATGTATTATAAAATATGTTTGACAAATATGTTTGATCAATAATGCAAATTGAATTACATATGAATATTATTTACTTCCCTTTGCTCTTTCTGTAACATTAGAAAGATATATCAGAACCCTATGACATTTCAGTGAACCCCTTTATTGAATGTGATATATTCTACCTACTCTCAAACTTGCATGAAATATATGTTTACTTTTATCACTGCCAACTCAAGTGGGTGGTTATGGGATCTTTCTCAGCATTAGATGCTAAAATATAATTGGAAACACTGTGGAGGATGGTCTATCCAGTTTATTGAGGCAGACATGAGCTCAACTTTAAGAGCTCTCAACATCCACTCAAGTTTTATGCAATGTACAGGGCAGCTGCTGATTGCTATGCCAATTGAAGAATCAATGAGTTTCCATTTGCAGAAGAAAAAGAAAAGAAAGAGGATCAGAAGGTGAGGCAAAATAAAAAAAGAAGAATAGCTTGCTATCAAAGTGTTAATTGCTAAATTAGTTATTGACAAGCATAAAATTAGTCTCAATAGCATTGAATTGTATAAAGCATTTGGGGCTTTAATTCTGAGAGACCAAGTAATTATTTTGCTTTCAGAGAACAGTTGTAACTAAAGCAATGCATAATTAAGAACTAAATCTGGGATGTTTAAAATATTTTAATTTTGCAATTTATTTTTTTACTCAGCATATTAGAATAGTTTTAAAACATTTTTAAACCTTTGCTACCTACAAAATCCTTTCTCCTATTCTTCCAGCATTAGTTGCCTATCTAAAAAAACTAAAGAAAAGTTTACCCACACAAAGTAAGTAGGATTTCACCACTTACGTTGCTGATCAAGGGAAGTATAGCTTTAAATCAATATAGACCATTTTATGGGTATGCAACCTACATGTAATGCAACCTACACAAGAAGAACAGTGGTTCATTGGCTTAATGACACTGAAGGTAGTCTTGGCTCCAGTAATTCAAGTCCTGGCACCACATAGTGGGGTGAGCTTGCCCCAGTCTCTGTCCCCTAGTAGTCTGAGATTATGTTATATATAAGTAGATAAATAGGTACCATTTCAGTTACAAGATGAGCAAGCACTTCGTGCAGATGGACATATTCCTGCTGGCACTGGACCTTCCTGCTGCGACCCATAGTTATGAGGATTTCATATAACTCTTTCAATTAACATAGAGGTTTGGGATGAATATAAATCTTAGTTCCATAGGAAGAAGGGGGCATGGAGCAATGCCGGGGGGTGCATGTGACCCCAAGGCACATGCTTTTTTTGCCGCAGGGAGTTTTTTTGCACCAAACAATAGCACACAACACTGAGTAGGAGATATGAAGTGCATTTAACAAACCCTTCAGAGACACTGTGGAAAAATATTTAAGAGGGATGAAAAGAAAGGATGAGAGAGATGGAGATAATGAGACAAACTTAAGCCTCCCGAAAGCAAGATGAGGAAATACTGTATGACGAAGCATATGTAGCAGTTGGCTAAACTGTGATTATGGTGGAGGATGAGGAAAGATTGGTATGTTTACTGTGTCTAAAAATGTTGGCAGTGGACAGCATGAAGTCAAATAAAGTAAGGCATCACTTAAAGACATTACACCCCAATCACACTGATAAGCTGCTTGAGTTTTTTCAGTGAAAGCAAGCTGAATATTGCAAACAATCATCCTGGCGGAGAGTTGAAGACACCCGAAATGTTTACTTCTTCATAGAGGGAAGTAACAGAAAATAATTGATAAGCACTGTTTTAAGCAATGGTTACGTCACTGCTTTTTCCCTGCCCCCTTTCTTTTATTTTAAGCACTGGGTAACTGCAGGGGGGAAAAGCAACTAGTTTGGGTAAAATAGATGAGGTAACATGAATATGACTGGGACATATGGCTTTCCACAACCCCTCTGCCCAATATATAACACTTTTGCCTTAGACCAGTCTTGAAGAATCTGAGGTACAAACTTATGCAATTGAAATAGCTTATATGAGTTTCATTCACTTTGACACTCCTTCCCAGAAGAAGCTTCATATTTATTGTATGGGCTGGGTAATAATACTTGACTTCAATGAATGATCTATACTACATTTTTGAGTTCCTGCCAAAGAGACTATGTCTACTTTGGGGGCAGGGGGGTGAAGAGAATGAGTTTTATGGGAAGAGAATCTTTGTTTCCCATAAATGATGAATCGATCCATTATATTTGTGATAATCAATGCCATGGATCCTCTTCATGTCAAAGTATGTAGGGGGGGGGGAGGAAATCTTGGTGAAGAAGCAAATCATTATTAATTCATTCATTACAATAACATTAATCATGGTGAGCTAATGTGATTTTAATGTGGCTAAAATACTATTGGAATTTCTCTGTAATATCAGAATTAACTAATGCACCATTGTTGTAAAGAGTGACTAAATTGATAAATAACACTGAAAGCTTTTCAAATGGGGCTAGACATGAACCTATCTACTTGTAGCTGGACAGGGAGATGAAAGGAGCACATTTACCAACCCCCACGCTCCCCCTCTTGTAGAGATGCTAAACTACATCCTTGCAAGGTCCGTGAGTTATTACCCCATTGAATCAGCCAATCAGTTCCTCCTCTAGCACAGTACTATTCCAGGAAATATTGATATGGTATATTAGCACTTCTGGGAATGGCATAATAAGCTGTGATGTTTGCCTTCTGTTGTCTGCAGCAGTCTGGAGAGTCCAGCCCACATTCAGACCACTCAACATCCTCAGATTTGTTGCCCTTGGGAATATACAGAAATGACCCCTGAAAATAGAAGCTGGAGTAAAAAAGCTCCCTCAAGTAGATAAAACCATTTTGGGTTGGTAAACCATCACATTTTATTCTAATTTTTTTATTTCTGCTTATGTTTGCAAAGAAATAAGTAAACCTGCAGTGCAATGAGAAAACCTCCTTCTGTAAAATGGAAAAGCTGTAGGAATATTCTGGGAGAAGATTTGTTTTTTTTGAACCTATAAATATTTAATTTTAGGGCATGATTATAGCATAATAATTACAGTATTTTATATTTGCTTCCAAATGCTGCATCAGACTTTTATCCATGTTCTTTTTATGCATAATTGCATATACGTATATATAAAGAAGTCACATATAATCAAAAAGGGGAAATGGTAAACCAGCAGAAGAATATGTGTAATTTAATATGCTAAATTAGATGTATAAATTATTTGAATTTAACTGAGAGAAAATATATTTAACCCAAACTACCTATTCAGCCTATTGTCCAGATTCTAACTGCATATTGGATTTCAATAGACAAATAGAACAATAGACAAATAGAGTAATGCCTGCTTATTTGTATGATATTTATACCAAACAATGGACAGGAAGTGCCTTTCTAAAGTAGAATATATATATCTGGGCTTAGAAGAAAGAAAAGGAGACTTATCTGATATGCTCTTTCTCATAGGGTGGAGATAGCCTTCAAGAATGGGAAGAGACACAGTCATTAGCCAATCAGGACTGAGTCTGAAAAAGTATAAATAGCACCTCTGTGCATCAGTTTCCCCTGTTTTGACGAGGGACACAAGTCAGATTCTGCGTGCAATCTTCACATCACAAAACAATTTATTAACAGAGAATTCATGTACAACCAGAGAATGTAAACCAGAAATCCAGTGGCCAGACAAACCCAAAGAAAGGAAGGGACTTGGAGGCTAGTTCCACCCTACAAGAAAGGGCATATCAGGTAGGTCCCAATGCCCCTTCTCCATAGTAGGTACAGCTAACCTCCAAGAATGGCACATGCCAAAGTAGTCTACCCCTTGAGAAGGTTGTCTAAATCTGGCTGGAACGCTCACTATCTGGCACCACCTGTTGCAACACCCTTCTTCTGAAAGCCCAGTTTGTAATGGTGAAGAACAGGTTGCCACATGGAAAACCTCTTCAATTGTTGCCCGGGTATTCCACATAGCACTGGTGGCAGCACTTCATGTGGAATGTGCAGTCACACTGGAAGGACATGAAAGGACCACTGGTCATAAGGCAAAGAAATAACAGAACAAATCCAATGCCCCACTGTCATGAAGGACAATTCTCACCCTTGGTAGTATCCTCAAAGGAAATAAAGAGTGCTTACGTCTTGCAAAAGTTTGGCTCTCTCTTGAAGGATTCTTCTGACTACTTTGAAAATCAAAAGTAGGGGGGATGCATACAAGAGTCCTGGAGGCCAGGCGCTCCCCCAGAAGGGGGAAGCAAGTAGGCAGTGGCCCTAGCTTTGTGAAGCAGAGATCGAAAGAGCCCTGGCTGGAATAGGTTGGTGAAAACTGGGGGTTCTGGGCCCAACCCTAGTCATCAGACAGAATGAAACCAGTTTGTCCAGCTTCTAGCTGCTCTTCATCTTCCTGCAATTGTCCCTCCTCCAGGTCCTCCAGGATCCACAGTCCCCTTCAGACCTGCAATCAGTTGCTTCCACCTCAGAGTATGCAAAGTAATCAGCATTATGTTGAGAGGAGAGATGGACAGGTGATCTTTTCTGCTGCTGAGAAGAGGAAGAGGCAGGAGCAGCCATAGCTCTAATACCTGCCCCAATCCCCCCTTCTGATGGCCTCATTGACCCTTTCCTGAATCTCCTGAGATAGAAGAGGATCAGAAGTGCCCCCCTCATCCTCACTCCCTTGTCTATCCTCTGGTTCTCTAGCAATCACATGCGAGGTAAAAATCCAAGTTATCAAGTGAAACAGAATCAACGGGAATACTCTGGTCTCTGCCTACATTCATTAGCTCTTGGGAGGACCCCTGGCTATGTTCATTAGCTGCTTAGGAGGACCCTAGTTTTTGTATCAGGACCCTAGTAGGGGATGATCCACCTGGGGTTTACTCGACTTGGGGGCAGCCTTGGGTCGTGCTTGGCCTTATGGATTTGGGTCTGGATGGTGGGGCTGGTGATGGGGGCCTGAGGGAAGAGTGGTCCCTGACCTTCGAGGGAGACCCAGCCCAGATGAGCCCCTGCTCTTCATCAGAGACAGGCCTGCTCTTCTTTTTCTTGGCCTCCCCAGAATTCTATAGCTTATCTGCCCTTACTAACAGTAATGCGGATTGAAAGGCCAGTAAAATAGAGGCTCAAAATGGCCAACTGACTTTTGGGAGGGGGGAGCTGGGCCTGGTAAAGCTGAGGGAATAGGCCATATGGTATTCACAGGCCCACAAAAGACAAATGACAGAGTACGCAAAAACGAAGGCACCAGAAGGCAAGGAACTTGTGTGTGAGATGCCGCCAACCCCCATGGCATGAACGGCTTCTTTGAATAGCAGAGCAATTGGGGCCCATAGCCCATGTGAGGAGGCCTGTGATCTCCAGCAGCAGCTGACTGAAATGATCAGGAGGAGAGATAAGGGCCTCGCTCATCACTCTGCCCATCTGAGAAGCTGCTTCTAACAGGCTCTGCTACAGGCTCTGCTTTCAGCTCTCTCTTGCTCTCACAGCATTCAGGAAATGTCAGACAGCTGTAGAGAGCTCAGAATGGCTTCAAAGCGAAGCACGGTGGGCCACTCGATTGGCAAGCTAGATAAGGGCCAATTGCAGTTGGACAGTTATCTAACTCAAAACTATTAATTTTTTGTTTGAAAAAGTTGTGCAACTTCAAACTGCACCGATGGCAAATGTCAATGTCACAAAGGCTTCATGGGTTCCCATGCACTGATCTCAGAAAGCACATGAGAGACCTTCATGTCAGCTTAATTTTTTTGGCATGTAAACAGTGAAGGGCTACCAAAATTTTTACTACCATACTGTGGGCATGGCTTATGCAGGACACCCTGCATTTTCTTTCAACATCTTTCAGTGCAAATTGGGTGCTCTGGGATAGAGCTCTACTTTAACTACCCCACTGCGTCCCCCCCCCCCCCCGGTCTGGGTAGTAGCCCATCCCTGCACATAAACCAATTCAAATTGCCCAGGTTTTTGGAGAAGGGCAGCATACAAATCTAATAAATAAATAAATAATAAGGAAGAAGGGCGGCATACAAATCTAATGAATAGTAAATCAGTTTTATGATTGCAGCCAAATTCTTTTCCTTCACTCTCCTCCCTTTCTCCATTCATTCTATGTTTCATTAGTAAAACATAATAGTAGTAGTAAATAGTGGTAGTGTAGTAGTGGTAGTATATAGTAGTGAATTGATGAACCTAAGGCTTGATTTATGTAGACCTTCCCAAGGACATGAACTAGCTCTCTACTCAATATCTGTGCTAGCTATACTGTTAATTAAATGTGAACATTGCTATTTCTAGACACCCTTTCAACTGAAAATTAAATAAGGAGGTTAATTGTGCAGGCGGACAGTCTTCCTTGGACTGGCAGGTCGCAGCCTTCCTCTCTTCAACTTCTCAATGATACCATCTGTATCAGAAAGAAACAATCCTCAATGCTTCATCAATGATATTTGGGCTTGAATGTGCAAGTTTGAAGAAGTCTTCTCTGGAATCTTATTTGGACCTAACATGTCTCCTTAGCCCATCTCATAATTGTCAGACAATGTTTCTCTTTTCCCCAAAAATTACATCTAAGTCCTTCAACACCATTAATATCATCCAATTAGAATGTGATAACCCAAAAAATTAGATAAATAGGTCCCAGTTTATTATGTGAAAATAGGTCTTTTTGGCCAGCAGTCTAGATAGCCTTTCTAAATCCATCAGGATTGGGATCAATCAAATACCAGAAATAAAGTAATTCCATAAAATAAGAATCACATTTGAGCAGGCATTGTTTCATTGATGGGACAAGGACTGTACCCTCGATATCAGAATATATTTATTTAATTTCATGTACTCAACCTAGAATAAAACTAGTTTACAAACTGACAAGCAATTGGACTAGATGAAAAATTTTATGTAATACAATTTTCACACAATAAACTGGGACCAATTTTTTCAAAGGCCAAAACATTTCAGACAATGAAGCAGAATAGGAAAATACTGTGATGCACCATGTGCAATTTCATTCAAATATTTTTCCACTTGTAACAGCTTGAATTGTTATTTTATTCTTTAGCCATATCCGTTATAATCATAGCTAATATATAATGATATTAATAATTTGTTCACCTGTAACAACGGACTGTTTACTTAAAAATAAAGATTTTAGCCTGAAAACTACTTCCCAAATTTGCAGTTGTTTTTCTTGTAAATACACTCCGTATCCTAACCATAACTTGAATTTTCTCATCAAATAGATTGGGGAACTTGCTCTGTATTACATTTTGTATTCTCTTTAATAAACCATCGAAGAATTTAATATTCCTGAAAGCACTCAGTAAACTTCCATATCTCTTGGCAATACACAGAAGTGTAGGCTTTGTTTGGCATTGTTTTGTTTTAAGAAATGGAAAAATAATTATAAAACATATTATGCTAATAAATCAAAAAAGGCACTTGAAATAATCTCATAAAATGTTATGGTTTAAATAATGCCCTTCATCAGTATTCTTTGTTTAACATTTTATGTTTATTGATAAATGAAGATGCATTTAAATAATTCAAACAAAACATTAGCTGCAAGCAACGAATTAATAATTGATAGGACTGGAAGGGGTTGTTTCACTTGGGAAATAGATAATATTAGCTTAATGTGGGGCTGCAGGAACAGAGGAAATGTAATGGATCTGCCTTTTTAAAAGTGATGATGGTTATTGTGGTCTAAAAGTTGCTACAAAGGCAGAAGCGGGATAGCTCTGTAGCTGCAATAGATTTCACTCAGGAGCTGACAGTGCAAATTGTGGTTTGATGGACCAAATTTATACATGGAAGGCGATCTAATGAACTTGACATATTTTAAAAGAGGAAAGAAATAAACACATTAAAGAGTTTATATTAAAGAGAAAGCAAAATCATAGTATTATGAAGTCTTCAAAACAGTACAGATGAAATAAAAGTTTATCTCTCTTCTACTTAGCCATTACTCCATTCAGAAGCATTTTTAATATTAAAATATCAATGTTTCATTTAATTTTCATTTATTGTCTTGTATCCCTCTCCAAAGGCACCAAGTATTATTATTATTATTATTTTATTTATTTATTTATTTATTCATTCATTCATTCATTCATTCATTCATTCATTTATTTATTTATTTATTAGATTTGTATGCCGCCCCTCTCCAAAGACTCGGGGCGGCTCACAACAACAAAACAGTACAAATCCAATAATTAAAACAATTTAAAACCCTTAAAATAAAAAACAATCATACATCTCATACAAACCATACATAAAATGAAAATGGCCCAAGTAGCTGACATTCAATATTAAAAACAGTAATAGTAAAAACGGAATAACCTTACTGTAACTATAATGTTGTGGTTAGCTCTGGCCCTGCTCCTGCCCCAAGGACTGTGGATGTGGGGGAGACATCCACATGCTGCAGGCCTGTTTTGCCCCCCCCCCCATGGAATCTGATGATGAAGGCTCCTCTGCCCAAGAAGACATGAGTTACAGGGAGGAGAAGAGTGTGGCAGACAGCTCAGAAGGAGATCAATTATGTAGCTCCTCCTTGGATTCAGAACAAGAGTTAATGATACAGCCACGCATGCGGAGAGCGATGCATAGGCAACAACAACTGAGAGATTATTATCAAAGAAAATGAGGCCACCTGTGGTTGGGTGGGACTGTGGTAAATAGTGAGGCTGCTATAAATAGCAGCCTGTGGGTTTGGCCATTGTGGAGGATTATCTGATCGTTGTGTTTCATGACTGCTTTACTGACTTTGGCTTTTTGTGTTCTGATTTTTCCCTGCTTTGAAACTAAACCAAAGCAAAGTGTGTTTCACTTTGTGAAAGAAGGACTTTGAATTGCCTCACAGCTGCAAGCTAAGTATCACAGGACTGATAAGGGACTTGTATAAATTACCAGTTTGTTTGGAGATGAGTGCTCTTTGCTATACCAAAAGAGGGCTTAGTTTAAGTGAATTTTCATTATAAAGAACATTGTTTTGAATTTTCAAACGTGTGTGTGTGTGTCTGAAATTTGTACCTGTGAATTTTTGGGAGGATTCTACCAGAGAGCCCGACAGAACATATAGTAATAAAAAAACATAAATAAAAGTCAAAAAATCCCCAACTCTCATTCTGAGTTTATGATGGATCTGTGAAAGAAACAGATCTTTTTATTTATTTATTTATTTGAGTTGGAAGGGACTTGTAAGTCATCTAGTCCAACTTTCTGCTCAAGCAGGAGTCCCTATTCCATTTTGGATAAATGGCAGTCCAATCTCCCCTTGAAACTCTCAAGTTTTGGAGAGCTCACAACCTCCACAGGCAAGCTGTTTCACTGGTTACTCACTCTCACCATCAGAAAGTTCCTCCTTGTTTCCAGGTTGAATCTCTCTTTGGTCAGCTTCCATCTGTTATTCCTTGTCTGGCCTTCTGGTGTTGTGGAAAACAGCCCAACATCCTCCTCTCTGTAGCAGCCCATCAGGCATTTGAACACTGCTATCATGTCTTCCTTGGGCCTTCTCTTTGTTAAACTAGCCATGCCCATTTCCTGCAATCTCTCTTCGTATGTTTTAGTTTCCAGTCCCTTATCATCCTGGTCTCTTCTACACTTTCTCTGGAGTTTCAATGTCTTTTTTGTAGTATGGTGACCAAAACTAAATGCAATACTCTAGGTGTGGTCTAACTAAGGCTTATCTATCTATCTATCTATCTATCTATCTATCTATCTATCTATCTATCTATCTATCTATCTATCTATCTACCTACCTACCTACCTACCTACCTACCTACCTACCTATCTATCTATCTATCTAATTTATTTTATTTATTGGATTTGTATGCCGCCCCTCTCTGCAGACTCTGCAGGCTCGGGGCGGCTAACAACAATAACAAAACAGTATAATCCAATACTAAAAACAGTTAAAACCCATTATATAAAAACCAATCATACATACAGACATACCATGCATAAAATTTTAAAGGCCTAGGGGGAAAGTGTATCTCAATTCCCCCATGCCTGGCGGCAGAGGTGGGTTTTAAGTAGCTTACAAAAGGCAAGGAGGGTGGGGGCAATTCTAATCTCTGGGGGGAGTTGGTTCCAGAGGCTGGGGCCGCCACAGAGAAGGCTCTTCCCCTGGGTCTTGCCAAACGACATTGTTTGGTTGACGGGACCCGGAGAAGACCCACTCTGTGGGACCTAACAGGCCGCTGGGTATTGATACCTCCCTTGTCCTAGATTGTATCTTTGTAATGTTAATATTGTTTTGTGTTATCGCACAATCAGCCAGATGTTCAGACTGGAACTTTATCCTTAGACTATCCACTGTTGACCTCACCCAATTCCTAAGAGGTCAGTAAGGAGCGTACATTAGTGCACCAGCGTGCCTATGGTCCCTGTCCTAATGTTTCTCTATTATTAGTACCAATATCATATATATAAAATTGTTATATCCTTGCATACTTGCAATAAATACTTGACAAAAATTTTTTAAAGTATTTTTGTCTGTTTATTGAGCTCTTCCTAGATCCTGGAATAGCTGAGGTGGCCATTTGATGGTGTAACAGATATCATGACAATAAGTAAGCTGTTCCAAGTAAAGCTGCCTTTTGCAGTTGACTGATAGTAAATTTGTCAGTACCAATAATTAGTAATATTAGTGATGGCAGTGATGATGCTGATAGTATCAATGTTAAGTAAAGCAATAACAGAAAAACCAAAAGAATATTTGGAGGGAGGGAGATAGTGAGAGATAAAGATGCACAAACCATGTACAATCTCCCCTTGGATATACTCTTCAGTGGGCAGTGTATATCAAGTATCAAATCTGGGGCAGAGGATAAGTCGGGGTGAATTATATGAGATAAAGAAAGCTGCTTTGTTTCTGAGCCACCACAGACCTTAAAATGACATTTGAAGATTTGCCCACCTTGAGGATAGGCACATATGGTTGCTTTTTTGTTTTAAAATACTTGTAGTGCTTTTAATAACACTATTACAGCTGTTCACTAAATGATGCCTCAAAAACCAAGCACTACAGTGAAAAAAAGAGGCACAGAAAAGGAGCATCTCTGCATGGAGCTGTTGATGTTGCCAAGACACAAAAAACTGAACATATGGTCACGTTGTAAAGGTGAGTCAAAAACAACAACAAGCAAACATGGCCAATGTTTGTCAGTGCAGATTCTTGAGTTAATCTTTATTCTCCTTTAATATTATCTTTCTTGATTTGAATTACAGTTTTATTAAAACCAAACCCATTGGGGAAAACAATTTTAGAAATAAATGTATTAAAAAGAATATAAATCTCATATGTAAATCACTAAACAAAACAAATAAGTACACAATTGTGCCAACCGTCCCTGTCTTACTGTCCTATTGTCCTCATTTATCTGTACTTACTTAGCTTATTTTTATGTTTATACCTATACTTGCTATCTTAAACATGTTTGAAAAACAAACAAATAAAATAAATAAAATAAACATCACATGCATACTTTCATGATAAGAAATTTGCTAAATGCTGCTAAGGAATGTTGCTCATCTTTTCCATTAGTTTTTTTTTAAAATGGTAATATTTGGACTACAGTAAAATGAAGTTCCCCCATTGTGGTAATTTCCCCCCAAGTTGGAATGAAAACCAACCATTTAATAAATAAAGGAGCCCATTAGATTTAATTATACAATGAACTCAACTGCTAATAGTTGGCTGAGAGGATAATTATGGAAGGCAATAAATTTTGTTAGTTGTTCAACTATTTGAATTCCATCAACTATTATAATTTTTTTAAATAAAGCTGTGGCTGGCATTATGGTTGCATGCTTTATAGTTTTTCTAATGAATGTTAACAACTTTTTCAGTGTGAGGAATGTAGCCACAACATGAAGGATTTCTTAGCTGCCAGCTATACCATATGTTCTACCTTTCCTACACTTGTAAGCCCATTGGTTCAATTACTTTTATAATGAATGGAAACATGGTTCTAAATGAGAATTCTTTATGAAAGACAAACTTAAATGAATATTATGCCACAGAACAGTTTATTTCCCTATTTCTTCCTGCTGGTGTGCTTTTTAAAAACATTCCAATATTGTTCAATTTAAATGATGCTATAACTGTGATTTTACATAGGAAGAGATGAAATCATGACAAAATTGACATACAGTCATTACGCCTAGAAAGACAAATTTCTTTCTAGAAATGTAAGAAACCTCCAGAAATCAGGCATCCCTACAGGTGAGGAAGATGGACTTTGGAGATAGTATTTCTATGCCTCCATAGCCAACTTTTGATGCCATCTCATTTCATAGCAGCCATAGAAAATCATCTATAATGATTCCAAGAAGTAACAATCTTTGATAAGACAGTCATATACTTGATTAAATGGGAATGATATAAGTAAAGGCAACAAAATCAGATGATTGGCAATATGCAGTAAATCAACTCTTGGTTCAAATATATCTGGTTGCCATTTGCATTAGTGCTACTCTATGGGAAGACAGGTGGGCTTCCACATTGTTTTTAAGACATTTCCAGAATAGTGACAGAATGTTTTACAAATAATCTGAGCTGGTTAACTGACCAAGTTCATGTATCTTGTCACCACTAGTATTGTTGACTGATGAATTTTAAGTGAATCACTTGCTACACAAGATACAGTCATACTTCGTCTTACAAACCCCTCGTCATATAAACTTTTCGAGATACAAACCCGGAGTTTAAGATTTTTTTGCCTCTTCTTCCAAACTATTTTCACCTTACAAACCCAAGCCACTGCCACTGGGATGCCCTGCCTCCGGACTTGTGTTGCCAGCGAAGCACCCATTTTTGCACTGCTGGGATTCCCCTGAGGCTCCCCTCCATGGGAAACACCACCTCTGGACTTCTGTGTTTTTGTGATGCTGCAGGGGAATCCCAGCAGCACAAAAACGGGTGCTTCGCTGGCAACAGAAGTCTGGAGGTGGGGTTTTGAAGACTTCTGTGTTTTTTGCGATTCTGTAATTTCGCTGAGGCTCCCCTCACTGGGAAACCCTATCTCCGGACTTCCGTTGCCAGCGAAGCACCCATTTTTTGCATTGCTGGGATTCCCCTGCAGCATCACAAAAACATGGAAGTCCAGAGGTGGGGTTTCCCATGGAGAGGAGCCTCAGGGGAATCCCAGCAGTGCAAAATCGGGTGCTTCGGCTGGCAAAAGGGGTGAGTCTTGGGCTTGCACGCATTAATCGCTTTTCCATTGATTCCTATGGGAAACATTGTTTCATCTTACAAACTTTTCACCTTACAAACCTCATCCCGAAACCAATTAAGTTCATAAGACCAGGTATCACTGTACAGGATTTTCCAGTCAGTCCACTGTGTTTTTGTCAGCTAAGCTGTTTAAATGGGAGACCTGAATACAGGAGTGGGCTGCTGCCTGGACGGGGGGAATGCAGTGGGGTAGTGAAATTGCAGTTCCACCCCAGAGCACCCAATTTGCACTGAAAGTTGAAAGAAAATGTAGGGTATCATGCATAAGCCACTCCCACAGTGTGGTAATAAAAATTCTGGTAGCCCTTAACTGCCTGAATTATATCCTTGAATTTTGATACATTCCTTCTTATTGAAAAGCGTGAAGAATTCTTAATTTTGTTCTGAAGTACAGAAACAACAGACTATAGTAGAGTAACAATATTTTGTTTCTTACATTTGGACAAATTCGGAGCTTTAATACTTGTATACATTTTGCAAGCACTTTCTTTAAATTACATTTATTTCCTCCCCCCATAAACCCCCACATAATTCTTCACAGTAGATATAAAGTCTATAGCCATATAGACAACTGGTTCCCAAATTGGTGGTGACAGCTTCAGGATAAGTGGTAAATAAGAAATGGCATAACATCAATAAATATTGCATACGAGAACAATATATGTTATTGTTTTAGCTGACATATATCACAGTTACACAGTCATTCCTGGTTAACCAGTGCAATGAACATGAAAACATTATTTAGCTAGAGGACTAATGACATATACTTAATGCACACTGCAAACTGTACTTGCATTGTTTTCTTAGAAGAAAGAAAGGGTTGCTCTACACTGAAATAGACTACCATCTCCTGCACATTAGTTTTTAGAAAAGTATTGAAAATTACATGATTTCAGCAGGTTTTTTCCTTGCCTATTTCATACCGTTTTGGAGTTGTATTCATGATCATCACACTTTGTTGTTGCTATTTTATCTTTTATTTGTGGTGGGTTTTGACAATTAATCTGACCGTGCTTGCTTTAATTTTGTTGTGTGTATGTACCTGTAATTTTATTGCATCAAGGTGGAAGCTTGGTGTTAAAGGAATGTCTTAGATTAATGAATTAATGGACTAGTAATAACCTAGAAATATATTCAGGGGTGAGCTACTACCTGGATGGGGGGGGGAATGCAGTGGGGTAGTGAAAATGGAGATCCACCCCAGATCACCCAATTTGCACTGAAAGATGTTGAAAGAAAATGCAGGGCGTCCTACATAAGCCACACCCACAGTGTGGTAGTAAAATTTTTGGTAGCCCAGCCTTCACTGAATATAGTTATGATGCTGAATTGGCTAGCTGTGAGATAGATGTGCTTTTGATTAATGTTCATATTCAAAATTGTTATCTACATGTTAACTAATAGTAGAAAGATGCCTCTTTTGATAAACCTGCAAATATGCAGTGTAATTTTATTAATTATTAGTTATTGATTTGATTAAAAGTGGGTGGGGTGAACAGTCTGTATCCTTAGGTCCTCATTTGATCCTTGTCTATTTTCAAACAACCCTTGGCTTAATAACAAAAGCTATTTGAATTTTATCAATTGAGATATCTGGCAACTGATCACTTTCTTTTGCTCTTTTGTAACTGTAAGTAATGGCAGAAGAGAGAGAGAGAGAGAGAAAAGAATTATGCTGCTCACTTTTCATTTGAGCACAAATGTAATGTCCCTAATGGATTATCAGAGAAGGAAGGTAGTCTTTGACAAAAGAAAACACATGCTTTTGGAGTCAGCAATTACAGGCGAAGCATAGAAATGTTAAAGCCAAAGAAAGACAAGGCAGTATGAATTAACCTAGCTCATACCACCAGTATTTGTTATTGTTCTCCATATTGTATCAAAAAGAGTTATAAAGAACACTTGAGATGTATTCAAACCCCTAATCCAAAGATGTGATTTAGCCTTCATTTAGAGTGTCTTTTGACATCTTGGAGCACAAAAATTAAAAATATCAGACATGCTGCAAAAAACTGCCAAAAGCCCATTACATTCCTAAACAGGGAAATCTGCATGTCATGGCAAAAAGCCAACAAAAAACTTTTTTCAAGTAATAATAAGCAAAAGGCGCCCAAGGAGCTTAACATGTTGAAGGGAGATTTATGAGCAACAAGTCTTTTTAGATTTGAAATTTTAAGATTAAATTTTAAGATCCAAGATTCTGCTGTTAATCAGTTTTGTAAAAGCACACTTTTTTGGCAGCAGTAGATTGCAGACTGAACATTCTCTAACTGCACCTGCTTTACATTTTCCTGTGGCAAATTCCAGCCAGATTTTTTTTTCTTTTAAGAAATCAGTACAGACATAATTACATTCCACCGCTGTGTGGAACTGGTAGAATTTAAACTGCATGCAATTGCTTTCGAGGAAAGTGGGGAGTTTAGTCAGATAGATACCACAACTCTAAGTAGGTTCAACAGAAATGTATTGCAGCAAACCACCTATAATTGAAAAAGGGACCTAAGTATAGTATATAGACCACCATTTCTTATATATAATTTTTTAAAGGGGTTTTAGTTTGTTAATGTTTTAGCCTTAGATAATGTTGTACCTATTCATACTGTTGTTGTAAGCCGTCCTGAGTCCTTCGGCATTGGGTGGCATAGAAGTCAAATAAATAAGTAAGTAAGTAAGTAAGTAAGTAAGTAAGTAAGTAAGTAAGTAAGTAAGTAAGTAAGTGCTAGAAAAAAATGATGGGAGAACTGAAGAGGTTTCTTGGATCAAAAGTGAAATGTTTTCAGAGGGAAAAAACAAACCAAGGACACCTAGTTGTCTTTGGAAAAAAGCAGTTTGGAGGCAACTGTGACCTGGATGATTGAGAATTTCCATAGAAATTGATAGGAAAAACCAATGGTGGCTACGAGCCAGAACACTAAATTGTGCTTGCCGCCATGGCTTATAAGTTATTGTGGGACCAGCATGATTTTGCTGCTGCCCCTGTGAAGGTAGCAAAATCGCAAACAGAGCCGCAGGTAAAACCTCGCAGAAACGTGGGCACAATTTTGCTACCTCCACAGGTGCAGCAGCAAAATCGCGCTGGTCCCGCAAGAACCTACAAGCCGCGGCAGCGAGCGCAATTTAGCGTTCTAGCTCATAGCCCATTGCTTGAAAAAACCATCCATCATCCTTTTATCTAACTGGTGTAACCCTTAGTCTTTCAACATTTGATAAAACTGCTTCCAAAATACTGTAATTAAAACCCAAAGCTTAAAGGCAACTGCACATTTTAACTATATCTTTTTGAGAATTTTTTATAATTATACTTTAACAAAGCTGGAAGAGACCTTGGAGGTCTTCTAGTCCAATCCCCTGCTTAGGCAGGAAAAATGGTTATCTTTTCTTAAAAACTTCCAGGGTTGGAGCATTTACAACTTCTGGAGCAAGTTGTTCCACTATTCTAACTGTCAGAAAATTTCACCTTAGTTCTAAGTTGCTTCTCTCCTTGATTACTTTCCACCCATTGTTTCTTGTTCTACACTCAGGTACTTTTTAGAGTAGTCTCACTCCCTCTTCTTTGTGGCAACCTCTGACATATTGGAACACTGCTGTCATGTCACCCCTAGGAATATCTAGTTCCAGCAACCATTCTTTAGCCCCCTAATAATCTTTGTTGCTCTTTCTGCACTCTTTCTAGAGTTTCAGCATTCTTTTTACATCATGGCCACCAAAACTGAATGCAGTATTTCAAGTATGGCTTTACCAAGGCATTATAAAAGTTGGTGTTAACACTTTATGTGATCTTGATTCTATCCCAATGTTTATGCAGCTTAGAACTGTGTTGGCTTTTTTGACAGATGCTGCACACTGCTGGCTCATATTTGTCCACCAGGATTCAAATATTTCTCTCACAGTCACCACTATTGAGCAAGGTACCACATATACTGTACCTGTGCATTTTTGTTTTTCTTGCCTAAATGTGGAATATTACTTTTTTCACCATTAAATTTCATTTTCTTAGATAGTTCCGCAATGTTCAAGTCTGTCAAGATCCTTCTGTCAGGCAGAAGCCAATATTGGCTTAGAAAGTTTGATCTGCCACAGTTTATGCTTTAGAATGTATTCTTGCTTTCGGAACTTGGGAGCAGCTGTTGGTTGAGGCATGTAGAGATGTAGCCATATCAAATTCCTTCTAGATTCTCAAGGTCATCCTTTGTTCCATACCTAGTGAGAAGCTGGTGGGAGTAGTGGACACATTGGCAAAAGATGAGGGTAAAACAAGAAGCAATGGGTAGAAACTAAACAAGGAGAGAAGTAACTTAGAACTAAGGAGAAATTTCCTGACAGTCAGAATGGTTGATCAGTGGAACAGCTTGTCTCCAAAAGTTGTGAATGCACTGGAAGTTTTTAAGAAGATGTTGGATAACCATCTGTCTGAAGTAGTGTAGGCTTTCCTGCCTAAGAAGGGAGTTGGACTAGAAGACCTCCAAGGTCCCTTCCAACTCTGTTAAGATAAGATAGATATACCAGGAAAGCAATGAATGGGTATATGACTTCAATGTGGTGATTGCCTTGAGCTGCTTCATCATATTAGGACCAGCCCTAGTAGAAGAAAACAGTCAGTGACTTGATAGAGAACAAACTACCTTACCTTTAAAAACCATTGCTTATTATCTAGCAAAACAGTGAATTGCTTACAGTTTTGTTTTGTTTTTAAACTGAGTTGGAGAGAGACTTCTGTTGGGTTTATTATAACCCTGAAGATTAAGGTGGGGAAAAGTAACTTCATGGCAGTTAATCAAAAGACTTCAATTTATGCAAATTTATAGCAGCTGAGTTATCTAAAATGTATTCTCTGAAAACAACCACATTTGTCTTTAGATGTTGGCTGGTTCTCTTGGTAGTCAGTAAATTTCTACTGACAGCCCACTTCCCAAATATCCTGTGGACACCTCCCTTGCCCTTGCCATGATCCTGTAATATATTAGATGAAGCGTAAGATTTTTTTATGCAACTGGCTCACAGTGGCTTACAGAAGTATAAGAGAATGCAATTAAAATTGTGCAATTAATTCTTAAAAATAGAAAGCCTGAATGTTGGAAAGGAAAGTATAAGCTTCATCTTTAATGGATGAGTGGCTGTAACCCTGGGAATAATCTTGGATGCGTGCCCATCTGCTCAGAAAAGGGGAAAAAAGATGGAGAAAATCCCAAGGAGCTAAAATTACTTTGCCTTTGTAAGAAATGATTGAAGAGTCATAGCAAGAAGAAGCACCTGGTTGACCTTGGCAGATCTCCCCCCCAAAAAAACCCCCACTCCAATCCTAACAGAGTCAGACATGGTTAGTATTAAAGAGATCATTAAGAAATCTGAGACATGTAGATCAGGGGTAAAATGCTCCCGATTCAGTCAGGCTAGTCGTCATAGAGCTGGGTCGTAATTGTAATAATAGTGCCAGTAGAGATCGCAGCACAAGGCTTTCCCCCACCTCCTTGGATACCACTATTTGGGTTATTTTACCCTCTGAGCATGCACAAAGAGTTCTGCACATGCACAGAAGGTAAAAGAACCCAATGGAGGGGTCTGGGCAGGTGGGGAAAGCCTCGCGCAGCGATCGCTACTGGCACTATTATTACAATTACGACTGACTCGCCCACCTGAACCAGGAGCATTTAACCCCTGCTGTAGATTAGATACTGGATAGCTGGGGGGGGGGAAATCATTTTACAAGAGGGCAATAACATATCACTTCCACAGTCTTGTCAAGAATAAAATGTACATGCAGTCACTGGGAAATAGCTGAAATCAAAGGAGCTTTAATCTCTACTTTGGTCCAGAAAAACATTGAAAAGTTGCCTTTTTAAGCAAGGCATGAACCAGTGTTTTGGGATTGTGATATATAATGAGAAAGTGTTGATTATTGTTTTTTTGAAAAATGTTTTCCTATAGTGTTGCTCGCTTGTGTGTGTGTTGAGGGGGATTGCATTTGTTTTTGTTGAGTTTTTCAACGGAAGCTGCCATGAATCTCTGATTTTATAGCCTTATAAATACATTAATATCATCAATGTGAACTCAACCCCTAGACACATCAATAATGGCTGCTATTTTGTGAATTGCCAAAACACCTTTTCTGTTCTCCCTTCTGACAGCAGGGTTAACATGATCTCCACATTCCCAATATGTTTTCCACTCCATCCAAAAGTTTCATACTTCTACATCAATATTTCATTACTGGATCTTCCTTGATAGTTGTCTATGTCTTATTCATTGAATTCTGTGAATTGTTGTTTATTGTACCAATATACATTTTCTTTTCCATCCTATAAATCCATGTAGGGATTATTGGAGAAAAAGACACACTATGTAGACAAATAAATGACTTTTATCTAATACATATGTCCATCTTAAACAGATGGCTTATTCTGATCCATCTAATTTGATTTATCTCCTCTGTTTGGTGGATTGGTCTACAAAGAAGATTCTGGCCAGTAATGATTATAAAGAGCTGCTATATTTGGTTAGCCAAAATCTGAATGATCATGAGATGGCAGCAGAGAGTTACATTGTTATATCTTTGCTGCCGTCTCATAGGCATCTAGATTTTTAAACCAGATATTGTAACCTTACATTCTGGCACAGTCTTAATACAAACAGTTTTCAGCCTATCCATCTCTGTCATTCTTCATGGCCTCTCTTTTTCTCAGTTGCCTACCAGACAGTAATGTCCTTAGATCAAATATTCTCTATAAATTGAGGGAACATTTAACTGATTTATGAGGCTTTTAGCTATTACCTACTTACCTATCCAATAAAAGTGGTTACATTATATGACACACACATGGTACTCCCAAAGCTCTGAGCTTCACTCATAAAGTGACACATGCATCAAACTGTAATGAGATTTCCTGAAGCAAATCTATCATCATAGGACAAAAACAACAAGCCTTCTACGGCAAATATTTTCTTGTTCTTTCATTAATTGTGGAACTTTTGCCGATATTATTCATGTTTCTCTGCGCTAAAGGAAAACTAACTTTCTAGAGAAAGAGAATGATTGATAAAGAGAAGACAAATGGAGGTTTCACTTAATTTAAGAGCAAAGTATGCTAACCAGGCCAAGCCTTTTCCTATTGTAACAATTCATTTCTGAGATACAGTTAAGTGTGTACTGGTGATAACATTAAATACAAATAAACAATAGATTTCAACTCATTCTTAGAATTTTGTGAGCTCTAAAGGAAAAAAATGGGGTTTAGAGACTGAAAATCTGTCATTTTAAATTTTTTTACACACTATAACAGTGTTTCTCAAATAGTGGGGTGAGCCCCCGGGGGAGGGGACATGGAGCAATGATGAGGGGGGCACATGACCCAGGGAACATGCTTTTTTTGCTGCAGGGAGTAGGGTTTTTTTTGCACCAAACAATACCACACAGCACAGAGTAAGAGATATGAAGTACATATAACAAACCCTTAAGAGACACCGTGGGAAAATATTTAACAGGGATGAAAAGAAAGGAGGAGAGAGACGGAGATAGTGAGACAAATATAAGTCTCACGAAAGCTAAGAGGAGGAAATATGGCAAAGCTTGTAGTGCTTGGCTTCATTGTGACTATGGTGAGAGGCGAGGAAAGACCAGTATGCTTACTGTGTCTAAAAATGTTGGCAGCAGACAGCATGAACCCAAATAAATTAAGATGTCACTTAAACACATTACACCCCAATCACACTGATAAGCTGCTGGAGGTTTTTCAGTGAAAACATGCTGAATATTGTTAAGCAATCATCCCGCCGGAGAGTTGGGGGCACGCGCGAAATGTTTATTTCTTCCTGGGGGGAGGCGCAACAGAAAATAATTGAGAAACACTGGTCTATAAAGACAAAGACAAAAGGATAATTGAAAAAATATCTTTAACTTTATATACTTTTCTATCTTCTAATTGGAGTGGAGTGCGGAGAAATAGGCTGTGGTTTTGATATAGAAAAAGGATCCTGCAAATCATTTTCACCTACATGAAAGATGTTATTAAAAGGGGCTAGTGGAGACTAACGTTCTATTATTTTTCCTTACCCGCAGTAGCGTTAAGAAGCAACCTTAATGTTTTTCTCCCTTAGGGACTCTGTTGTAAAGCGACCATATTATTATTATGGTTTGTTGCACAACCAACCAGATGTTCAGGATGGATTTGGCATTTTTATCCATCTATCCAGTCTTTACCAAGGACCTGGGATAAGTAGTTGTCTGATAGTGTTAAAGGTATTGTCACAGGATGTAAGCTGTTCTAAGTAAAGTTGCTTTTTGTAATTGACTAAGTTATTATTATTTGTTCACAAATTTGCACTGGCAACATTGGCAACTGAGAGAAACCAGATACATAATATGTAGCAGCAGAATCAGAAAAAGTCTGGCTCCATATCTTGTAATCCAGGAAATAAAATCAAGCTAACTTGGATCAATGTACCCTCTAATTTTTTTTCGGTGTGGGCGGAAAAGTATAGTGTCTGAGCGACAGTCCCTTTGGGACTGGGCGGCATAGAATAAACAAACAAACAAACAAACAAATAAATAAATAAATAAATAAATAAATAAGAAAAAAATCCCTTCTTTTTTATTAAAAGAAATTAATAATTTAAAAAAACCAAAATCCATTACTATTAAAACTAAATCAACCAGCAAAACCAAAAACATAACTATTAATAAAAACAGGTGAGGGCTGGGGTTTTTTTCTGCTATCATTTAAGTGCTTTTACCATATGCTTTAAATCAAGAGTCACTTCTCTCTCTGTTTTTCTCTCTTTCCTGTCATTCTCTGCCTCAATCATTTTCTCATTTCTCTTTTCTCCCCTTTTCCCTATCATTTCGCTCTATCTCTTCCTTCCACTCTTCTCTCTCTCTCTTCCTTCCTTTCATCTCTCTCTTGCTTTCTCTCTCTCTCTTTCCCTCTCTCCCCCCTCTTTCTCTCTCTTTTTCTCACTTTCCCTCTCGTTTTCTTTCTCTCTCACTCACTCTCTCTCTTGTTTTCTTTCTCACACTCTTTCTCTCTCTTGTTCTCTCTCTCTTGCTATCCCTTTCTCTCCCCCTCTCTCTCTCTCTTTCTCACTTTCTATCTTGCTGTCTGTTGCTCTCACTGTCTCTCGTTCTCTCTCCGTTCTTCTCAGCGGAGGCCGGCGAAGGTGATATTCAATGTCGGGGGGCGCGGGCATTTGCACGCGCTCCAAATCCCCCTGCTAGCCCCCCGGAACATTCAAAATAAGAAAAGCCTTCGCCGGCGAAGGCTTTTCTTATTTTGAATATTCCGAGCGGGCTAGCAGGGAGATAGGGAGCGCGCGCAACCGCTCGCGCGCCCCCAACATTTAATATCACCTTCGCCGGCCTCCGCTGAGAGAATGCCTGCTCCGCCTCTCCTGCAATCCCCTTGCCGAGAGCCCGGGACGAAAGTGCTCTCGGCAAAGGTGAGACAGGCAGGGTGTGTGTTCCGGGTGCGGAAGGAGCCGCGCAGAAAGGCAGGAGGCGGCGGAGGAGCAGAGGGGGCGGGCGGGGGCAGCGCCGAAAGGCTGAGGGGCCGGAGGAACTGTGGGGAGGCAGGGGCGGCCGCGGCTCCCTTCCCTTCTGCTGCCGGCGCCTCCCCCCCCCCCCGCGGCTGGCATGGGGATGGGGAGCGCGTGGCCATGAAAAAGGCTGCGTGTGGGTGTATTTTAGGGCACGCTGGAGCGCACGTGCGCAGCTTTCGGGGAACGGTGACTTGGATCTATGGCCAAGAAACAGAAGACTATAAAGAATGGGGTTTATTGTGTGGATAAATTGTTTCTTTTTCCTTAATATTCATTAATAGATTTGACTCAACAACATTAAAGAAATTCCAGAGATGCAGGTTTTATTATTTGTCCATAGCTCAGTCTAATCTGCATGGATCTTTTCTGTTCATTTGTTGCTGGGAGATAGCATACATAAAATAATTTCCTCAATACTGTCAAACTATTCATTAAGGCTACATTACTATTACTATTAGCCGCCCCGAGTCTGCGGAGAGGGGTGGCATACAAATTTAATTAACAATAATAATAACAACAACAACAACAACAATAGTCTTCGCATCAATCCTATCATCCATCTCCTCCCACTTATGACTGCACTATAACTTTGTTGCTTGTATCCTTACAATTTATATTGATATTGTTTCCTGATTGCTTATTTGTATCCTATGACTATCATTAAGTGTTGTACCTTATGATTCTTGATGATTTATATTGATATTGTTTCCTGGTTGCTTATTTGTACCCTTTGACTATCGTTAAGCGTTGTACCTTACAATTCTTGACAAATGTATCTTGTCTTTTTTAATGTACACTGAAAGCATATGCACCAAAGATAAATTCTTTGTGTGTCCAATAACACCTGG
The DNA here is from genome assembly GCF_031021105.1 of Erythrolamprus reginae. NCBI lineage: Eukaryota > Metazoa > Chordata > Lepidosauria > Squamata > Dipsadidae > Erythrolamprus > Erythrolamprus reginae. The sequence continues at coordinate 79,607,722 of NC_091950.1, forward strand.
TCAATAAAGAATTCTATAAAGAATTCTATTCTATAATATAAAGGCTGCTTCCTTCACTTTTCATGCTGTCTTCCCTCCATAAAACTGATCAATAATGAAAAAATGGAACTTTCTTATTTATTTAGGTTTGTAAGATGATTTCTATTTGTATCAACTACAACCTTGATGTAACAAGCCATTTATGTTCACCAAGGTAAGATTTTTTTTAAAAAATTAATTACATTAAATAATTAATTACTTTAATTGTTAGTAATTATTAATTACTACTGCCATTAAGAGGCAGGGCAGTGTTGTGCAGTGAACCTTCAGCCACAACAGCTCACTTGGTAACTTTGCATCAATTTTACTCTCTCTTGCTCAATGTAATGTATACTGCTCAAAAAATAAAGGGAACACTCAAATAACACATCCTAGATCTGAATGAATGAAATATTCTCATTGAGTATTTTGTTCTGTATAAAGTTGAATGTGCACAACAGTATGCGAAATTGATTGTCAATCAGTGTTGCTTCCTAAGTGGACAGCTTGATTTCACAGAAGTTTGATTTAGTTGGAGTTATATTGTGTTGTTTAAGTGTTCCCTTTATTTTTTTTGAGCAGTGTACTTCATAGAGCTGGCTGATCTGGAAAACATGGAGAAGAAAAAGTTGTGTGATGCGTATGTCTCTTGAGCTCCTGAAGAAAATATGAGATTCAACAAAAGGAGAATGTGATATTATGGTAGCAGTTGAAGAAAATGTTGCCTTATTCTAAAAAACAGAATGATCTTCAGTGCTTTAGAGTATATTTAGTCTTCATTTTTTCCATAATGCATAACTACTTTTATAACATTAAAAGTAAATAAATGGGCATATCATCCAAAAATATATACTCAAGAGATAATGTGAATTCCATTTCAGCTTTCTTGTTCAATGAAGTACTGTGCTTCAGATAGTTTGGGACACAAGTTTGATGTTTGAAACATATGAATCACAGTCAGTTCATCTCAAAATCATGAGAAGACATTTATTTTTCTGCCAATGCTCCTTAACATATTTTGGGGAAAGGCTTTCTTAAAGATGATCAATAAACAGAAGAAATAGGAAAAATCTGAGACATAGACAGTGGCATATTTATGTCTCCTGTCCAGCCAAACTAGTTGCTAGTAGTGTGTTCCTGCAGTGCAAAATGAAAGCATTAGTTTAATCTAATAGCTCCATACAAAATACTGTAAGTGTGGGCTAATTGGCAGCACAACATTTAAAGAAAGTTTTATTTTTATTTTTCTCCACAAATTCCATTCTTATAACAAAACACATACGCCTTAAAATATATCAATAAGATACATATACATTTTCAATATTTCACAAACAAATATCTTATTTTGCACCTTTTTCAACTCCTATTCTTCAGTCTGTCTCTACACTCCCCTCCCCCAGTCTTCATCCCTTCTCCCTTTCTTACTCCACTCTCCCTTCTCCTTCCCTCCAATCATCATCTCTCAATTTACTCTGTATATTTTTCACTTCCTTCCACTCCTTCTCTTCTACCTCGCCCTTCTACTTCCTCTTCCTTCCTCTGATACCGTTCCCTATGTGTCTCTCATCCTCACTCAACTTATATTAGACAGACAGATATTATCTGCCACTTCTCAAATAATTATTTTGTTTCATTTCTATGTTTATAATTTCTATAACTTTAGCATATGTTACATCACTCTAATACCACCTAATCCCCTAGCTTTTTCTCCTGGCTCAACCACCAATTTATTCAATTTTTATTCTTAAAACATTGCTATGACTTAATTTTACTAGCTAATTATTATTTCTTGTCCCTCTTAATTTTAGGCCTTATGGCTTCCTCTCTTCCTAATATCTTTACTTATCTTTGTCCCCCCCCCCCCATTACAACCAGTTCCAGACTAGGGAAAAATATTGGTATTGGAGGAAACAACTTAAAATAGAAGGAGGAAATATAGAGAAGAAATTAACAAGACGTAAAGATAGAATTAGGTCAGTATTAGGTTATTAGGTTAAAAAGAGGAAAAAAGTTTGGAGGGAATTTTTCAACTTGTCTCAAAATCTCAAATCAATAGTTCTTGTTCAATTTTACATCATATTTACTTCAATGGCATCAATAACCCTCAAATTCCTTTCATTGTATCATGTTTACAGTTCTCATCATATATCAAATATATCTTATATAAAGAAATAATAATTTTAGAATTTGTGATTCTTTTACTAATTCATTTGATACAACCAGTCTTACATCAACATAATAAAGAATATAATGCCACAAAGAGAATCATTTTTTAAATTCAACAATCACATTATTTATTCAATCTAAACCTATACCCCATACTTCCAATATTTAATTTTTTAGTTAAATCTTATTCCCTATTGGTAATAATTATAACTATATTAAAATATTTAAAAATGAAAGATGATGAGAGAATTCTATTTCCTTTATCTTAAATCATCCATTTTCTTTAGTTTTCCATTTTCCTTTTCTTAATCTCTTTTTTCTTCCTTTTACCTTTATAGCCCCAGCTGCTTTCCCTCCAAACTTTTTTTCCTCATTTTAAATATAATATTGGCCTAATTCTATCTTTACTTCTTCTTAATTTCTTCTCTATATTTCCTCCTTCTATTTTAAGTTGTTTCCTCCAATACCAATATTTTTCCCTAGTCTCTTTTTATCACTGTAAAACCCAGTATAATCATCATAAGTTTCATCATGTTCATCAATTTGTCCATTCAGGATGTCTTTTTTTTCTGCCATTGTAGATCCAAGTATATTCATCAGTCTTTTCTATTTCTAGTTCCTTCCTTTCTTCCTTGTCATTTTGCTCATTAATTTCATCTTTATTGTCATTATTTTTCTCTAATTCCTCATTATCATCATTGTTGTCCTCTACATCTTTTCCTTTTCTTTGCCAACTCTAAGTCCCCAAAAACTTCTTTTCAGATCCTCTTGAACACCTTTTAAAACTAAATGAGCCTTTTTCAAAATTGCCATCAATTCTTCATTTGTCTTCATAGCCAAATTCACCATTTTTGCAACTAATCCAACTACTAACAATTGTTGTTTGCAGCCTTTTTAGTTGTCTTCTTTTTTAAAAAAAAATGCTACCTGTTATAGCAGTTAGGTTGTTCAAGCTCCAAATCCTTCTGAACTTTCAGTATTGAAGTTAAGTAAATCCAAAATGCGTTTTAGTACAATAACAAATTAGTGAGAGTTCTGTATTTTGCAAATATCAAAGTTGTTTTTCTTATTCAAGGCCAACAGCTGTCAAGTAGTCCATTAAAATATTCAATCCTCCAATCAGTAGATGTCACTCAGTGTTCTCCAAATTTGTTTCCCTATTCCAGTATTCATATATATTTTAAATCAATTCTATCCCAAAAAGAATCCTTATTTCATTTTCTTTGCAAAGTTTTTAAACAGTCACAATGAATTTAATGAATTTCTAAATCCATGGGTATGGATTTCTTTTTTAATTTCTCTATGGTTACTAATAAGACTCTTACTCGGTAGCTATTTTGTAATCTTTATTTCTCAATAGTACTCTAGCTAAACGTGGCTACAGTGACAGCTCGTACGCAAATTAGAGAAGAGCACGTAATACAGTAGCTTTCCCTATTTACACATTTCAGCCCGGCAACAGGAGCTTCTGACAGCGATACAATTTTGGCGCCAAGCCATGGGAGCCAATTGAAACAAGCTAAACAACTTCTATAGAATACATTGCATTCTGCTTAACAACTGAACCTTTATACATTCCGCTTGACAACAGAACTTTCCATACATAACAGTTCCCACTTGGCTAGATAGCCACTTTTCAAATTTCCTGTCCTTTTGTTCCCCTTTAAGTCTTTCCAAACAGTCTTTTAGGATTCTATCAGCAATAAATACTCATCAGATTTCCATTTTCTATCCTCTCCAGCACATCCTCTTATATCTTCCTTCCCAAGTGACTTCACTTTTCAAGTAAGCAATCTGTCCATTTGTGGCCACTGCAGCTAGGACAACAAGTTGTTTCCCAGCTGCCGCTGGTTGGGAGCTCTTGTTGGCTCCCTGGTGGGTTTACCACCCCTCTCAGGGAATCTATCAGTGTCTTCCTTCTTCATCACACCTCCAGGGTGATTCTGACCTGGTTCCAAATGAACAAGGTCCCCTAAGCGGCATTGGTTTTGGGATTCCCTGTGGAGCATGAAGAATTCCGTGTCGCCATGGTGTTTGGCCACACCCCTCTTGCTGAGATTTATATTCACATACATGCTTAATGCACACATTTCAAGCAATGGGATAGAAGAAAAATCCTCTAATTTTCATCAGTGAGCAAGCCTTGGGAGTATTTCAGTTTCATTTTCTGCTTCTTATTCTTCCATTTGCTCTTCGGCATTCATCTTTGCCTTTTCTTGCTCGATCTTCAGGTGCCTTGTTTAAACACTGTTCTTGTTTTTTTTTTTAATGCATCCCACAGCATTCCTTAGTCACTCTTTGCACCTCAGTCCTGGATCCCATCATTGACACCACCTGTTAGGATTATTTGCTGTCTAAGGACTGGACACATCATAGCACAGCCAAATTGTATGCATATAATTGCTTCTTGTCCTGCCCTCAGGTGCTTTGGAGAATAGTTTGACTCATCTCAGATAATTTAGGTAACAAATTTATTTATTTATTTCATAGACCAAATTTTTAATCAAAGAACCTAACACCACCACCGTCAATGTGAAAATCTGGTCACCTTATTCTATAAGTTAAAAAGACTGGGTGGGATGAGGCTCTCTCAGGACATCAGCATGTTCTAGAAAACACCAGAGTATGACTCAGCTGAATGTGTCTGAGTAGACTTCTGAGGGAGTGGAGTTCTGAGGTTTTCAAAATTCTGAGGGACCTGATGAATGCAAGATAAAAGAGAGGGCACTTCTCAGCATGACTGTAAATGCTTTTGAAAAGAGAAGATCTTGACTCTCAACTTCACTCTGTCACTGGGCACCAAACTTGGGATTGTGGTGGCATGGAATCTAGTCAGAAATGATTGAGACTATTCAGTAATTCATTGATTTTAGTGTTTGAGCCCCAATTTTTCTTCATGTGAGATACCTGAAAAATGAGTTGACTTGAAAAGTAAATAAAGAAATAACAATATTTGGCTATCCAGAAGAGGAAAACACAATTGAGTTATGCTTGAACTCAAATGTGTCAGATTTACATTTTTGAGCCTAACTTTTTAAGTAGCAACTCTGGCCTGGAAATGCCATTTGACTTGCAAGCTAGATCTGTCCTTCACTAGACAAATCTCTGTACAACCATCCATTAGGATCAAATTACAAAGACAATTATTATTCAGTATACAGCACACTATGATATTAAAGAACTTATTTCTTTGGTAAATCTTCTTGGTCCTGGGATGAGAGAAAATTCCAGTTTGAAGGATCTCCTGCAAGGATATGTGCAGAAGAATTTTTTTTCTTAAAGTGAAATTCTTCACAATGAACTTCCCCATCTGCCTGCAACCTCAGCTTCTTAATAAAATTAATGCACATATTCAACTATTTAAGATCCTTGCTTGATTTACCATTAATTTATTACTTACTACTTGTAGCAGAACGTGTAGATCAATTCTATGGAAAAGTGTGGTCCTTAAGGTAATTTGAAATAAAATGTTTGAGCTGGATTTTGCTCTTTTCACCCATGTATGAATCCATCTTTATAATTAATGCCAAAGGAATTCTGTTTTCCTAAGAGATTTTTTTAACTGAAGAACTATTCTTAGAGTTTCCTTAAAAATATCCCAACTTAAACCTAACATGTTTTTCTTTCATGTATCCCTTTAGCACGCAAGTGTAGTTGGGAGTCAAGGTAATTTTTATTGCTAGACATTTTGCAACTCAAAATGTCCCTCCATAGGCAAAGCAAAAAGAAGAAATTTTTTTTTTAAATGAAATAGTTCAAAGACAAATAGAAGAATTCAATTCTCAATATATACAGGAAACCATACATATTTTCATAACATACCACTTTCATTTTTATTTTGATTGATTGATATGATTTTAAGTGATATATGGTTAACCTAGATCTTATTTAAAAAATTGATATAAAGTCACAGAAGGTTCAGAAAGTCAGTCAGTTTGAGATCATTCAGTAATGGGAATTTTTTGATCAAAGCATTATAGAAACATATTTTTTATTTGACTCAATACAATTCCAGCGACCGATTAGGTCCCACAGAGTGGGCCTCCTCCGAGTCCCGTCAACTAAACAATGTCGGTTGGTGGGCCCCAGGGGGAGAGCCTTCTCTGTGGCGGCACCGACTCTCTGGAACCAACTCCCCCCGGAGATCAGAACTACCCCTACTCTTCCTGCCTTCCGTAAACTCCTCAAAACCCACCTTTGCCGTCAGGCATGGGGGAACTAAACATCTCCCCCTGGGCACATTTAATTTATACATAGTATGCCTGTGTGTGTGTCTGTTAGTATATGGGTTTTTTTAAATCTTTAAATATTTTAATTAATTGAATTATTTATGATTTGTTTTACACTTGTTGTGAGCCGCCCCGAGTCTTCGGAGAGGGGCGGCATACAAATCCAAATAATAAATAAATAAAATAAATAAATTTCAATTGTTGAATACCACATTGGGCCCACAGAATAGAACAACAGAACCTGTGATTGTCTTGGTATTACTGAACTTCCAGTACACAAATTGTGTTACATAACACATCCAGCAATGAAACATTGTAGACCTATCCTATCAAAAAGACAATGAGTTTTCTATTCTTCTAGAGCAGAGGTTTTCAACCTGTGGGTCATGACCCCTTTGGGGGTCGAATAACCCTTTCACAGAGGTCGCCTATTAAAAATCAGACTGTCCCACCAAAAGCAGGACATCTGGCTACCTTACTCTTGTCTGTCATGATCATCCCCACTATTATAATAGTAACTCTTTTATTTTATTTTATTTGTTTGTTTGCTTTGTCAAGTAATGAAATATTGTTTAATAAAGAAAACTCACAAATATGAAAGGATTCTAATATCTTAAGTCTTAGACTATGGAAAAGACATGTTTATTATCTAGCACATGCTTATGTGTTTCCGTGTCAAAGAAACACACATATGCATCAAAAACTGTTTAGACATGGTGCAAGCTAAGTCTTCATTATAGCCTCCACTAAGGTAAACATCTAGGCTAAGAATGTGATGTTTGAAAAGATTAATCCCTTGCTGAGTAATATTCATCTGAAATGGGGGGGGGGGTTATGCCTGGCTTATATGAAGATTGTGAGAGATACTGTTTGCCATAAACACAGCTGTTAGGGAGGAAATCTATTTCACAGATCTATTTCAATGAGAATTTATGACACTCAGAAGATTTTAAAAAAGAAGAAGTTTGAATGTTGATTTGAAAGCTTCTTCTCTGTTTGACAGAATGGAAAGAAAAATCTGGTCCCTCTGTCTTTGATGGGGCATTTCTCAGAGTTGAGTGAAAAGGAATTTGGGCTAACAGTACTGAGAACAGAGCAGCTCTTTCCTCTTTTGATGTAAGATCCCTTGCAGGGAGAAGAATGGGGGGGGGAGAGAGATTTTTGTTTTTTGTTTTTACCCAGTCTTCTTTTCTATTCCCCGAAGCAGTTGGGGATTTTCTCTTTCTGTCACCACTCTTATCAGCACAAACGTACATGTATCAATGCTGAAATGGGGAAATTTGGCGGTGGGACTTCAGAGAGATATATGCTATCAGCCAGTCCTGCAATCTCCTTGTCCGGCCAGATAATTATGAGATGTTCCGGAGGAATACCTGGATCAGAGAGCTAATGTATCATACTACTTTATTATCTCTCGCCACAGGGTGTGAGTTTACAATATAGGATTGCTATACTGTTCTGCTACTTGATTGCTCGCATCCATTCTGGCCTCTTTCAAATATGATGTGTGACAGGATGTTGCTTACCTTGCAGTTTTCATTCAAAGAACCATACACAACTATTGACAGGCCTATCTGGGTGTTGAAAGCTTTTTGTGCTGAGTTTTCTTCCCCATTTTCTCTTAAAGAATTTCTTTGCTCCCCCTGGCTTGCTTTTGGTGAATTAAAGTTTCATCACAGAATAGGTGGGGAGGAACTTCACAGGACAACTGGGAGAAATATTTCCTCTGTGTCAGTACTTCTCTTGCACCAGGGGATGGGAGAATTTCTCTTGCTACACTGATATGGAAACACCACTGGATATTATTCCATTTAGATAGCATCCTTCTTAAAAGAACTTTGTTTCTCTGTTAGAAACATGGTTATGATGACCCCCACTGAAGGAGATTTTAGAGCAAGATTTAAATAAACTTTGTGTTATCTGTTTCCTAATGAAGCCATTCAGTAACACCTGGGGATATGGGAAATCTTGTCTTTATCAGTAGAGATAGATGAAAAATGCAGTAAAAGTCTAGGTCTTGCTGATCCAAGAGATTTTGTTGCCCAAAATAGAAACCAGGTGTACCCACTTAGAGCTAAGAGTTTTTTTTAAAAAAATGCCTCCATCCAAATGCAGAGTTCAGCAGAATGGATGCCACCTGTACTTAAGTCTTAACCTTTAAGTCTCAAAGAGATTTTTAAAATGCCAAAATTGATGTTGTCTGGGAATAGTTGCTCAGAAATGTTTATTTCCTTGTTCTCTTTCTGTAATATAACCCATTCCCTCCCCATAAATGCATTCTTGCTCAGCAAGAAAAAGAGATAGTATTGTATCCAATTTCCAAAATTTGGCAACTTTGGAGCATAAGTACGGTGCCAAAAAAGATTTCCACACTTACGACAAATTCACCCACACACTCCAGTGTTCATCTAAGGGCCTAAATGACCTCATCCATTGAGTTGTCCCTTTTCTGCCCTTATGGCAGCATAAGGTGGTTTACAAAAACTCTGTCTATGTTGAGGTGCACTATGGCCACATCTGGCATTGTATGCCCTTACACTTATTTAAAATTGGTATGTTTATGTGTATGTTTGCTTTTAATAATGGGGTTTTTAGTGTTTTTTAAATTATTAGATTTGTTTTTACATTGTCTTTATTATTGTTGTGAGCCGCCCCGAGTCTACGGAGAGGGGCGGCATACAAATCTAATTAATAAATAAAATAAATAAATAAAAACTGATTAAAAATTGTAAAATTATTTCTACAAAGTTTCTTTTATAAATATGACAAGTTTTGAATTGACAACTATTTTTGTGCTAAGTGAAGAATGCAACTATTAGCTAGTTCCAGCAGTATTAGTACAGGAGATATAAAACTATCATGTGGCCCTTCCTATATAAAGTAGACAAGGAACTTAGGAGATTTACCTGAAATAAACTGAAAATACTCAGCCCCCAATGGAAAGAGGCACTCCATAAAATAAGAAGAAAATGTGTTGTTCAAAAGTGGAATAAATAAACAGAGTTTGAAATTCCTGCCGGTTTGGATAATGGGGCAGCAAAGTGGACAACAACTAAGACAGGGATGAAGTCTATGATATTCCATATTTTTCTCCATTTTGCTATTTATGGTGTATTAGATAAGGTGTCTGATTGGACCGTAGCAGATATCAGCTCAAAGGCTCTTTTATTGGCCCATTTAGTTGAGTGCTAGGCTTCTAGAAATTCTCTGGGTTTATGCTATCTGTGCTACTGGTGCAATTTCAGTCTCTTCACAGTCAAATATGTGATTAGTTTGTTCAGCATTGGGTGGCACATATGTCATTTGTTCAGATTCTAGACTATTCTCATGAGTCTATTCTTATTTGGGTCACTGGTTGCCTGTTGGAAACCAGCCAATTTACTTCTAATTTAAGTGAGGCAAAAGAGGAACTTTTCTGTAGATTCTACCAAACTTGGAGAGGGTTACCCATTGATTGACAGGAACTGTCTCCATCACCCATCATGGGCAATCCTGTAAAGGTAGTTGCCTGTGTTGGGGAGGCAGAAAATATCTTGGAAATTCTTACATATACCACCCATTCTTTAAAAAAATTAAAGCACCCATGCATAGTGACTATTTAATGTAAAGGAGGAGGCAGCAAGGTATTAATTAAATGCTGGTTTCCCCCACTCTCCTGTTAGACAGCTTGATCAGTTCTTTTGGTATTTTGACAGTTTGCAGAATGAGAACAGTGATGATTTATAAGTACCATCCACTGATCTACTCCACTTGTGATGAATGCAGAAGCCTGAGCTGAGTCACGTTTGAACAAAAATAAGTTTGAAAAAAGGTAGAATTATTGACTATTGTTTGATGCAATGGATTTCTGCAACAAAATCATTTCGACATTGATTTTCTAAAAAACATCTTGTTATGCATTTAACTCTATAAAAATAAAATGAAGCAAATTGACATCTTAAAAGAGGCTTTTAGTTAATGGACATTAAAGTTATTGGAAATCTATTGCATTCAAACAAGAAATAATGATAATTTAGCCTATTAGCAGCTCCCTACAAAAGCTGCTGGCATTTTTGGTAATTTGGGTTCTTTTATTAGATTTTGGAATATGGAATAATATTATGAATAGCCTATTGGTATGGGTTTTTTTTAAAAAAAATTCTTCTCTTGCCCTTTCTTAAATACACTAGATCAGTGGGAGCAAACCTATGGCATGGGTGCCACAGGTGGCACGCAGAGCCATATCTGCTGGCATGTGAGCCGTTGCCCTAGCTCAGTTCCAGTGTGCATGTGAGTCCTGACCAGCTGATTTTTGACTTGCACAAAGGCTATGGGAGGGTGCTTTTGCCTTCCAGAGAGCCTCTGGAGGGATGGGGGAGGGCCTTTTTACCCTCCCCCAATTCCAGGGAAGACTTTGGAGTTTTTGGAGCCTGGGGAGGGCAAAGCACGAGCCTACTGGGCCCACCAGAAGTTGGCAAACAGGTTGTTTCTGACCTCCAGAGGGCCTCTGTGGGGTTGGGAAAGCTGTTTTCGCCCTCTCCAGGCATTGAATTATGGGTGTGGGCACTCACATATGTGTGATAGCACACATGCATGCTCTTTCGGCACCTGAGGAAAAAAAGGTTTGCCATCATTGCACTAGATTGTACTTAACTTGCTTTGATAATGATCTTTTCAATCAACTCATTGTTGATTGTAGGTGAAGGAAATAATGGGCTACACACTTTTCATTTTGCAGAAAACTCTGTTTTAGGTGGTATTCACCAGCCAACTTCTCCTTAGCTAATTCTTTCCGCAGGCTAGCCAATTTATTTTTATAATTCTCATCTTCTGTGTTACAGTTCATCTCTCCTCTCAATCTCTCAGTATGATTATAGTGAAGCTCAGTCACCATAGCATTTTGTCTACATATTATTTGTGTTCTATATTTATGGTTAGGCTAAGAAAGCCAACATGATGTAGTGGCTAAGGTGCTAGACAAAGAGAAGAGACCCAAGTTCTAATCTCTCCTTAGAAATGAAACCAACTAGTTAAGCCTGGGCCATTTACTCTCAGCCCCAAAATAGTATAAGGCTCTGCAATAACTCAGCCAGAGAACAAATTTCTTACTGCATAATACATGACTTCATTGTATGAACAGACATCCTGTGATCTGGAATGACAGAAAAAGTTTTGACTTCCCACTGTCATTATTTCAGTCTCCTGTTCTTGAAGTTAAACATTCCCAGTTAGTTCAATCTCTTTTCATATTAATTAGTTCCTAACTCTCTGTCCATTGTTCTCTGAACCTGATCTGGGTTGTCTGAACCATTCTTAAACAGAACTAGTATTAAAAGTGGGTTCTAACCAAAACAACATAAAATAGATTATTATGCCTCATGATTTGGAAATCATTCTTTTGTCAATACAGTACAATGTAAAATTGTAAATGCAAAATTGGAAGTCATATTGCACTGCTGATTCATATTCAGTTTACAGTTAACTACTACTTCATACAAATAGTAAATAAGGGGCAAGTAGCTGAGTTGGCAAACCCTAAGAGGGAACACACCTCTCTGGGCCCACCCAGGTCACCATATTGCATATCAGTTTCGCTGCTTACTTTATAATCAGATCATAGATGAAGGTAGTCTCATGACAGTTAGAAGAAGCAGCTGGAGACCATCAGTGACATATGGTCATAGCTGTGGATTGGAACATGGGATTGATTTCAACCATTGATAACATTTTCCTCACCCTCAGATTCCTGCCATGTCTCACAGAAGTAATCACCAATCAGATATTATTGCCTGCCTTCATTTTTTCCTCCCACCCCAGATTGATCCCCTCCTCAACCAAAGGATTGACCACCCACATCTTAAGCAGACAATAGAAACTCTGGTTGCTCCTGCTTTCTGACACTCGGTGCCCTGAACTTGCCACTGTCAACTTCAAAATGACTACAGCCAAAGCCATATTTCTGTTTGCTTTGTTTTTTAATTGCCACTCTTTTGGGGGAGGAAGTTAGAAGGCACTGGAATACGGTGCCTCTCTAGACAAAACATCCACCAGACGCAGTGTGTGAACCAAGTTCATGGCAATGAACATCTGCTGAGACCAAGGGGGAAGATCTCCCTGGACCAGGGGTAGGCAAAGTTGGCTCTTCTATGACTTTTGGACTTCTACCCCCAGAATTCCTGAGCCAATCATGCTAACTCAGGAATTCTGGGAGTTGAAGTCAATATGTCATAGAAGAGCCAATTTTGCCTACCCCTGCCCTGGACTGATTGGTTAATGTGAACCAAGATACCTGGTGGTGGTGGTGGTGTTTCAATTCTTTTCATTCTTCTGAATCATGGGAATTACCCAGAGCTAGCTTCAACTTTCTAAGTGTCAATACTATGTACTCAATAAAGGGTTTTTCAATCCTGAGTGGAACTGTTGAGTCTTGATTCATTTGGGTTGCTTGCTCGAAACCATGATAGCCACACTATCATGGGTATCCAATCATATCAACAACCTCTATGCAACCTCAAACTTGACTTAGTCCATGGTGAAGCTGGTTACTACACTCTTTTGTAAGTGGTTCTGTAGAACCAGAGTGGCCTTTATATTACACATTACCTGTCAAGTGAATATGGCAAGGCCTGAATATTCCATCTTTACTATGCAAAGGTAATGTTTAAAAAATGTCTTATGCTGCAGAAATATGTTTTCTTAGTCAAACCATATTGTAATTGTAAATATTTTTTTTGCAAATTCTTGCTCGGTCCTTATGTCTAATATAGAAGTAGTCATAAATATAGAACACAGCTAAAAATAAAATATAGAAGAAGAATTGTTGATTTTTCCTAGAATATCTAGACTATGATTATCACTATGTCCTTTCTTCATGCTAAGGTTTCTTCTAAATATAATTTAAATATACCAAACAATAATGAAACTAATAAAAGGCAACACAGAATATCAGAGTTGGTCACAAATATACTGTATAATCCCACAATGGAAAATTGCCATTTCTTACCCAAATTATCAATATAAGGTCAATCTATAAAATATATAATTAGATGATCGAAGTATGAAGTTCAGCTATTACATTTTAAGGTACTAAACCTACATGGCTCTAGCTGTAATATAAATGTGCTAATCAATATATGTGATTGAGCAAGTAAAAATTAAATGTCTTAGTGTGATAAAAAGATGTAATTAAATATGTGCAGCAAATTTTTGCCTCATGGACTATAAAAATACACAATTTTATTTTAAAAATCTAATTATACAAACTTCAGGAAAATCTATACCACCTATATGCTTAAACCACAGGCCGCAAAACATAGAAGCCCCAGCTCTAACGCTGGCCCCCCACACTCTTCTTACTACTCTTTTCTTGCTCTATTTTTCTATTCATCCTCCTCTTGTATTTCTTTCCCTTCTTTCTAAACCCCTTTCCCTTTCTTTCCCTCTCCTTCCCCAATCACGTGTGCTATATAAGTAAACTATAATGGCTAGAATGTACATTATATATATTCCCTTTATTTTTCTGTACCCTGTTTTTAATGTATATAACCAATAAACATTTTTTTAAAAAAAAATCTAATTATACACACATATACACGCACACACATAAACACAATGCAATAAAATTGCAAATATAAAAGTATAGCTAACTATAGCGCATATGAAAACTCATGACATAAGATATCAGGGGGCTAACTATGTGATTAATGAATTCAATTATAATCTACTATCATGTTCAAGGCAAAGAGAAAATACAAAACATTCAGAATTGCATTATGTCAAATTTCTCTTCTTCGACAAACTGCTTCAGAATATTTGAATCTACAGATATTTTCAGAGGGCAGTAAGAATCTTGACTTCTTCTAATTTGAGTTCCAGCCTGATTCTGAGATATAATCTCCCACAATTGTCCTAACAGAGAAGAGAATAATCCTGTTTTATCTCCCAGCAGCTTTTGATAGCCTGATAGTCTTCTGGACTGTCTCTATAAATTGGAAGCACCACTGTGGTGTTCTGTTTCTAGTTAATCACTTGTGGGAACTTGCTCGCATGTGAAATGTTGCGGTGTGAACTGGTGGCAAAGGTAAGTGGAACCTACTCCTGCTACACAATTGAATGCCACAAAGCTCTATTTTGTCCCCAGTTATAATTTAATATCTATACAAATCTTATAACACAATAAACAGAACTTGAGGGCTAGATATTCTGATGACATCCATCTTGTCTAAATCAAAAGAGACTTTACAAATATTACCACCACAAGTTTTCAGTTCTCCCCAGTGAAGGACTACCAAATTTTTTACTACCACATTGTGGACGTGGCTTATGCAGGATGCCTTGCATTTTCTTTCAACTTCTTTCAGTACAAATTGAGTGCTCTGGGATAGAGCTCCATTTTCCCTACCCCACTGCGCTCCTCCCCATCTGGGCAGCAACCCACCCCTGGTTCTCCCCGATAGTTTGTCATGACTGTAATTATGTTGTATAATTATTATTTTTATTTACACATTTTAAAAATAAAAATATACACATTTGTATATTTGGGGGGAACGGGGTCATCAATAGACCATTGAACTATTAAACAAGTTAAAATGCACACCAAAAACATTTGAGCATTTCCAAGATGCTAAGTTTTTTATGCACTTAATTGCCTTTCAGACCTATAATTAAATCCTTCTTTCCATTTATTACTTGCCTTTAAACTACAGCAAAATTATTGAGCATAACCATCAGTCCCAAGGTACTGATAAAAAGTAAAGTAGACTAATGTTAGAAAAAACATTGATCACAGCAATCCACATATTTCAAAATCAGTTCAAAATCAGTTCAGTTCTGCTGTAGTAAAATGTTATAAGAGGAATGTGTAGGAGGTACTTCAATGATGCTTGAGCCTAATATGTGTAATCATTAATGTTGATTACTTTGAATTGGACTACGAATGCAATATACTGTGAAGCTGTTTCAACACTGTTTCCATTTTATTCCTATATCTTCTCTTCTATTCTTTCTTAGATATATTTTACTATGAGTATTTCCTCTATAACCTTGATTATGTATTTTACTATGAGTATATCCACTATAATCTTCATTGTGTAATGGACAAAATCAATCAATCAATATAAATAAATAAATAAAACACAAGTTTCAAAAGAGATCTCCAAAGAGGTCATCACTCATGGCCACTCACCACTCATGGCCATTAGAATCTGCAAAATATATGATCATGCAAGTTTCTTAGGTATATATATATATATAACATGTTTTAAAGGTAATGACCAAAATCTTGAATCATGTCCAGAGACTGATCAGGAGCCAGTACAGTTTGTGAACGATTGGTGTAATGTGAATGTACCTGGGTGCACCCACAACAATTCATGCAGCCGGATCCTAGACCAACTGTAGTCTCCAAACACTCTTTAAGGGAAGCTACATTTGTCCAACACTGTTTCTCAGGCTCATAGAGTTGACAATATTTTTATTTTTATCAAGAGCCACATTTTTGTAAAGGGTAGGGATATATCCTCCATCAAGGGGAAATGAAGTATCCACCTAATCTTTAATTATCCTTTCCCACAAATGTTTTTAGAAACTTTATTGATAAGCATTCAGAATGGAGATGGACATTTCCTTTCCCTTAGGGTCTATTCCATTTTATATTTTGAACCCTAAGAACAATAATAAATGTGGTCATGCAGTGGAGGGGCAGAGAACATATTTATGACTTTTTCATATGATTGGTCATTTGTTTATTCCTTCCTCTCTCTATCCCTCCCTCTCACCCACCTTCCTTCCTCCATTCCTCCTTCCTTCTTCTCTCCCTCTTTCTCTCTCTCCATCCTACTTCCTTTCTTCCTTCTCCCCCCCTCTATCTCTCCCTTCCTTTCTCCCTCCCTTCTTTCATGTCTTCCACTAAATTTGAGGAATGGGACCCTGAGGAACTTTGGAAGAACACAATGGCACTTGATTGCATCCTTTGGATCTTGGATTGTTCAGCTTTGGCACAAAAAATAACTGTAGAGCACTATACATAAAAATGGTTTCTTTGAATAAATATATTCATAATAATATAAAACAATGTGAAACTATTTTGAGTTTGCTTTTATATACAGTGGTACCTACTTAAGAACTTTTCTAATTAAGAACCAGGTGTATTTTTGCCTCTTCTTAAGAACCTAAGAACCTGAGCCCGGAAAAATTTCCCAGGAAATTTAAGAGCGACATGAAGGCCCAGCCAGTTTCCTGGGTTCCCCCTGGGTTTTTCTCTCTGGTGCAGTGTATGGGAGTCAGCCTCGCACCGGGTGTATGGGAGGCGCATGCTACTCCTCGCCGCCTCAGAGTCCCTCTTTTTTTTTTAAGCCTTAAAGTTTTGGATTTTTTTCCATTCCCTTCACCTCACTTTCTTCCTTCAGCAGTGACTGTCCTCCTCCTCTTCTTCCTCTTCCTCCTCCAACCCAAATTCTGAGCTTTTATTTCTTTCCTAATGGGTTTGCACACATTATTTGCTTTTACATTGATTCATATGGGAATAATTGTTTCTACTTACAAACTTTTCTACTTAAGAACCTGGTCATGGAAGGAATTAAGTTCTTAAGTAGAGGTACCACTATATATGCTGGTATAAAGAAAATATGGTGGGCATCCCTTATTTCAGGAACATGGAAATCCTATAGACATTGCTTTGAGCTAGGCAGTATAATTTAAATTGCGTATTGTTTTAGAAGAGAATCCTGAATTACAGACATGAACATTGATTTAGAGTTCCACTCATTCATCTTTCCCTTTCATAACATAATAAATGTCTAGACGCAAGATATATAGTTCTTAATGGGATGCATATTTAATCATCTCTGCTCACCCTGCAGTTTCCCAAAGATGGTTAAGAAAAATGACTATGTAAACAACTTAGCTAGGACATATTTTTAGAAAGAAAAATATTCTCTCTCTTTCTCTGTTTCTCTCTCACTGTGTGTTTACATTTTGAGTAACTCAGATTTTTTTAAAATTCAGCACACTATTTCAATAATGTTTGCCTCTGATCTAATAATTGATTTATAAATTACAAGCAATATAATTTTAGTATTTGCTGCATACTATATGGAAGGGAGGATATATGTATATGTCTATTTATAAACAAATGATGATAACAAATAAAATAATGTTACTAAAAAAACCTAAGTATAAATAAAAATCTGTCCAAATGCAAGTTTGATGTGTGGCATGCTTCATATAGTAAATGAAATTTCAGTATAAATTATTTCTTTGACAACTTCATTTTCTAAAAAGATTGCGAAGGATGATCAAAGAATGCTTTTTACGATAAATAAAGCCATCTATTCATCCCATAAAATGACACAAATAATAATGCTCTGCTTTCCTATAACAGAACAGGAAAAAAACAGGGTAACAACGTACTACGTTTTGCAACAGTCGATACTAGTGACGCTTGATGCATGATTATTTTAGACAGAAATGAGGTACATTGAAATGAAAATCTATTAAAAGACTCAGACCCCAAAGCTATAGGACATATCCTTAACTGGCTTAAATCCAAATGCTCCATCTTAATAATTGGTTTGTGAATCATACTCCTAAGAGCTGCCAAGTTCAAATTCAGGTAAAAAAAATACATTTTGAAATCAGTCAAAATGAGCTATATTTGGGGCTGGCATAGATTTTGTTCCAGAACATATCATGGCATGAATGTTCATCCCATGATCAGTTACTTCTGAGTATCTGTTCAAAAATAAGGAGAGGGAATTAAATATAGCCCCCTTACCTCCCTCTCTTCCAAGCACACTTTGAAACACTGAGGCTAAGACTGACTTTTTATGAAATCACCAGTTAAGAAGAGGACTAAACAGGAATGTGATGCAATAGTAACAGAGTCAACTCACTCATAAAGGTTTCATTTGCAAAATGAAACCTTTCGTTTTCCTCCCACTTAGGACTGTATGACTGTAACTTGTTGCTTGTATCCTAAGATTTTTATTAATATTGATTGTTTCTTCATTGCTTATTTGACCCCTATGACAATCATTAAGTGTTGTACCACATGATTCTTGACAAATGTATCTTTTTCTTTTATGTACACTGAGAGCATATGCACCAAAAACAAATTCCTTGTGTGTTCAATCACAATTGGCCAATAAAATTCTATTCCATTCTATTCTATTCTATTCTAAATGGACAATTTCTAAATTTGATACTCTACTGGCTGGAGAATTCTAAGAACTGAAGTCCACAAGTCTTAAAGTTGCCTAGTTTGAAGACCTCTGAATTAAGGTATTATCTTGGTACAAGTGTACAGAATAATGCTCAATCTGGATGACAATAAGATATAAGATACAAATACTATTTCCAGATCTCATTTACTTCCATGTTCCAGAGTTTATAGACCAACCCACACTATCTAACTACCTCGGAACTACTCCCCCTATATAAAAAGTCACTTTTCAGAGTGAAACATGTGTCATATAAATTTGATGAATAAACAACAATTATTCCCAGGTAGATGTTTCCTTCAAGTTTTTATCCTTAAGGTTAGTGCTTCTGTCCTTCTCAGATTATTAATTTAATACTCACCACTTGGAATCTTTACAGAGATCTGCCTTTACAGAGTAACAGAGTTTGAAGGGACCTCTCCAAACCAACACAGACTGTGGAAACTTTACACTGGACCTCAAGCATCTTGCAGTGTGTGCCTCTTCATTCTTACTCCATACTCTGGGGCCTTGGTTTTTAAATGGGATGCAAAAGTTTCCACAGTCTGTGTTGATTTGGGCAGCCATGTCATCTGTTGGTGTTGGTCTACTGTGCTTCATTAAGTCCAGGGTCAACGCAATCGTCTACCAGATTTTGGAGCACTCCATACTTCTTTCCACAGACAAGCTTTATGGGGATGATGACTTAAGTCTTCCAGCAGGACTTGGCACCTGCCCACACTGCCAAAAGCACCAAAACCTGTTTCTTTTTTTCTTTTTTTTTCTTTTTTTTTTGAAAATAAATTTATTAAATATATACAATAAAAACCAAATACAGAAAGACAAAAGAGATATGCATATTGTACATTTTTTACACTCTACTTATGTAGTAATTGGGGAGTGGGAGAAGGGGGTTGTGAAGGGAGGGAAGTAGATATAGAAGGAAGGGGGATAGGGAAAAGAAGGAGGGGGGGATAGAGAAGCGAAAACCAGCGTTAGAGCTGGGTCTTTCATGATTTGCGGCCTGTAGTTTGAGCTCGTAGTTGGTGTGTTTTACCCTAAGGCTTTATCGATATGTTTTGAATGTAGTTTTTAGTGCCAATATATATAATTCATTTAGGGGTTTATTTTCTTTGTAAAGTTGGAGTTCGTGTCGATCGATGTTTACAGTTTGTTGTTTCAGTTTGATGTTATGATTTGTGATGTAAATTGCTATTTTTTCAAGTTGTTTTTGTTGGATATTTTTCTTGATGAGTAATTTTTAGATAATTCCTTTTTTTAACTTCCGGTTTTTGGCGTCAAGCTATTACCAGGCAGCCTTCCTTTTCTCCGGGGGTTGTCCTGGCCTTTCGTGTGTTTTTTTGGTGCAAAACCTGTTTCAAGGACCGAGGGATTACTGTACTTGATTGGCCAGCAAACTCGCCTGACCTGAACCTTATAGAGAATCTATGAGGCATTGCCAAGAGAAAGATGAGAGACATGACACGGAACAATGCAGAAGAGCTGAAGGCCATTATTGAAGCATCCTAGTCTTCCATAACACCTCAGCAGTGCCACAGGCTGTTAGCATTTTTCCACACCTCATTCGGGCAGTAGTTGCTGCAAAAGGGGCACAAAGTATGAATGCCTATACTTTTCAGAAGTCTGATATTGTTCTCTGTACAATCCTTTTTTTATTGATTGCATGTAATATTCTAATGGGGGATTTGGAGTTTTCATGAGCTGTACCCCATAACCATCACAACTATGACAAATCATGGTTTGAACTATCTTGCCTTGCATGTTATGAGTATCTCTCATATATTTACATTTCACCTTTTAAGTTACATTATTGAAATAAATGAACATTTGCACGATATTCTAGTTTTTCAAGTTTCACCTGTATTACCTTAACTACAGTTACTTCATTGGGAAGTAGGGAAAATTCAACAATGTTAAGTTTTGTAGTGCTTTTCACCAAATGTTGGAAGTATAAACTTTAGAAGAAAAATTAATCTTTTTACATTCCCTATCTGATGCTAATAACAAGATAGTTGAAGCATTTAGTAAATAGACCATAATAAGATCAAGTATTAGAGTCAGAGGGAATTGAATGGAGCTTGTGTTTCATGATTTACAGGTTCTGGTGTGGGATTATTAATTCTAAACATTTCATGATTAGTTTCTCTTCTAAGGCAAAAGAGAAATATTGATAAATATATTTACATTCAGTTTAGATTTCCCAAACCACAGAAATTACATCAAATTGTTAAAACT
Organism: Erythrolamprus reginae; assembly: GCF_031021105.1. Taxonomy (NCBI): domain Eukaryota; kingdom Metazoa; phylum Chordata; class Lepidosauria; order Squamata; family Dipsadidae; genus Erythrolamprus; species Erythrolamprus reginae. Next base: position 79,628,567 of record NC_091950.1, read on the forward strand.
GGCCAAATGACTGTTGCTGGATTTTTCAGTTCAACTTAACTATGATAAAAGTTTTAAAAATCTTCAAGATAACTATGCTTCTATTTACTTTACAGTCTCCCTCAACCCAGACTAGGAAATTGTCTTGAAGAACCTGAAAAAAGCATAGGAACTCCATCAACTTTTTTTTTTGCACTAGAGAATTAAATTAGAAACATGCGAAGAAATTTTACATCACTTTTAAGGGAAACTGTTGTGCCAAAACTGACTTTGCCTTGTGTGATTTAGATCCCCCTTGACTTATTATAAAGTCAATATGTCTTTTTATAAAGTTTATAAAAGACATTATAAAGTTGATAAAAATAGGATTGCCAATATAATTGTCAATGTCCAATGATGGATATAGCAGGAGGAGGAGGAGGAGAAGAAGGAGATTGACTTAATAGAAAAACATATAATCCAATTCAAGTTCATGATAAGGCAACCTAAATCTTCTTGTCCACACTACTTTCTTACACAAAATATGTGTGTGTGGTTTGTTTTTGTTGGTTTTTTTCATCAAGTTCATTATATGAATGAGAATATTTGATAGTACCGTATATACTCGAGTATAAGCCGAGTTTTTTAGCCCCAAAAATGGACTGAAAAACACAGCCTCGGCTTATACTCGGGTCATTGACAAAGTCACCACACGAGGGCGCCATTGCTTGAGCCAGAGCGAGGAGGCACCAGCTTTTGTCCCCTCTGGCACGCCGTAGTTCCTCTCCCTAGCTCAAGCAAAGAAGGCAGCCATTTGCAATGGTGAGTCGGATTAAAAAGGCCCCCTGCTGTCAGATTCTCCTCCCCCTCCTTTGAAAGGATTTAAACTGTTTAAAAAATGGTATTTTGTGGTAGTTGCTGTCCTTGCTTGGATAGGATCTAATAATGTGTTATGAGGCAGAGCTAGACAGGAATTCTTTTTCTATCTGTCTATCTTTCTATCTATCTATTTTTCTATCTATCTATTTTTCTATCTATCTATCTATCTATCTGTATCTATTTCTTTCTTTCTATCTATCTATCTATCTATCTATCTATCTATCTATCTATCTATCTATCTATTTTTCTATCTGTCTGTCTATCTTTATATCTATCTGTCTATCTATCTATCTATCTATCTATCTATCTATCTTTCATCTATCTATCTATCTATCTGTATCTATTTCTATCTATCTATTTTTCTATCTAACTATTTTTCTTTCTTTCTATCTATCTATCTATCTATCTGTATCTATTTCTATCTATCTATCTATCTATCTATCTATCTATTTTTCTATCTGTCTGTCTGTCTATCTATCTTTCTATCTATATCTATCTATCTATCTATTTCTATCTATCTATCTATCTATTTTTCTGTCTGTCTGTCTGTCTATCTATCTTTCTATCTATATCTATCTATCTATCTATCTATCTATCTATCTATCTATTTCTATCTATCTATCTATCTATCTATTTTTCTGTCTGTCTGTCTGTCTATCTTTCTATCTATATCTATCTATCTATCTATCTATCTATCTATCTATCTATCTATCTATCTATCTATCTATTTGGTTTTCTATGCTGATAACCTCACAGCAGCTAATGCTGAAGCTCTTCTTTGGATACACTTATTTGTTTGTTTGTTTGTTTGTTTATTTATTTAATTGGATTTGTATGCAATCCCTCTCCAAGGACTCAGGGTGGCTCACAGCATATATAAAAACAGAACAATAATGTAAATCCAATTAATGATGAGAAGGAATCCAGTTTTGAAGGATTTTAACTCTTAGGTTTTAGCTTTGTTCCTGATCGAGCTACTTTTTTTACTTTTTAATTTATTGTTAATATTGTTAATTTGTTTACCCTCTTTTAAATTTACAGAGCTAGTTTACTGGTTTTCTTTAAAATAAATATTCTAAAACATGTCTCAATTAATGTAATTTTATTGTTTTCCATTTTTATAAGTTACCAGTAGCCACTGCATTTTCTAACCTCGGCTTATACTCGGGTCAATACGTTTTCCCAGTTTTTGTGGCAAAAATTGGTGCCTCGGCTTATACTCGGGTCGGCTTATACTCGAGTATATACGGTATATTATTTTTTAAAAAAAAATGCTTAATATTGTCCCACATAGAAACCTGCAGTGCAAGTCAAGAAATACTTCAATTGCACTTCTGAATACAGATTATGTGTATTTATTAATCATCTGATGCTGGTCTTCTAATAGAAATCCATCATCTGTAAAATAGGAGTGTTGTGTATATATTGACTAAACCTTGGGGCAATTTTCACATGTGGTATTAGACTGCCTGATCTATGGCAGCTTGGATGCCAATTTCTACTTACCAATGCAGTCTATCCTAAATAGAATTCTTTATTGGCCAAGTGTGATTGGACAGACAAGGAATTTGTCTTTAGTGCATATGCTCTCAGTGTACACAAAATAAAATATACATTTGTCAAGAATCATGAGATACGATACTTAATGATTATCATAGGGGTCAAATAAGCGATCAGGAAACAATCAATATTAATAGAAATCTTAAGGATACAAGCAACAAGTTACAGTCATACAGTCATAAGTGAGAGGAGATGGATGATAGGAATGATAAGGAAAAAAACTAGTAATAATGTAGAGCAGACTTAGTAAATAGTTTGACAGTGTTGAGAGGATTATTTTAGCAGAATTTAGCAGAAATCTAGTTGTCTTGGTGTGCAGTACTCTAGAGCAATGTTTTGAGGGTAGGAGTTGAAACACTTTATGTCCAGGATGCGAGGGGTCAGTAAATATTTTCACAGCCTTCTTTTTGACTCATGCAGTATGCAGGTCCGCAATGGAAGGCAGGTTGGCAGCAATTGTTTTTTCTGCAGTTCTGATTATCCTCTAAAGTCTGTGTCGGTCTTGTTGGGTTGCAGAACCAAACCAGACAGTTATATAAGTGCAGATAACAGACTCAATGATTCCTCTATAGAATTGTATCACCAGCTCCTTGGTAAATCCTACCTTCAGGATGCTGATGGTAATTGGATGTGACTTCTGAGCTATCTTTTTGCATTTATAATTGCATGCGCCTCTGTAAGTGTCATATGAGTTGGCAAAGCCAGATGTATCTTTTTTATGTATAGATATAGAATTTCAGTATATGTTGCCTGGGTTCAAGTTGTTTTGAAGTTGCATTTTCTTTGTTATCTTATTACAATGTAACAAACTTTGCAATTATCTGACTAAAAAGGATTGAAATCTTCCTTTTGAACAAAATAAAACTAAGCAGTGAATTTGTTCTGTAATTTTTCTCTTTACCAAATTTAGAAATTCTCACATCCATCTGTATTTTCACATAGCATGGTATTATTTACTGCCTCAAACATCCAGTATTTTTATGTTCAAGAGTTCTCTTTAAATGAGGAAGATCAAAACACGATCAATTGCTTTAAATAAAAGAAAATGCAGCTATGCCAATTTTTTTCAATGAACCAATTTGTAATGATTGTAATGAGCTGAACAATTTGTTTTGGCTGGAGTTACTTTTTCTCCATATGGAGGGGTTTGTATTAGTTCTCTTGTTGATCAAGTGGAAGGAAGAATACAGAAAAGTTCCAAAGTGTCTGTGTGTGTGTGTGTGAGAGAGAGAGAGAGAGAGAGAGAGGGAATGAGTGAGAAAGAGCTGGTACCCTGAAGGCTTCATTCTTGTGACTTAGACTTGTTAATAATGCTTTTACAGCATACAATATTACAACAGATACTAAGATAACCCATAGTATTAGGAACCTTTTGGTTTTTTTCATTCACTTTTTTAATCATACCTTAGACAAACACCAATTACTAGTTTCTCTTGCTTTGATTGTACTTTAAAATTTTTAGCTTTCACTACAAATTTTGACATCATATATTGACATCAGGTATCAACACCCAAACCATTTGGTTCCATTTCTAGTTCATCATCTCTTTTTATCTAAGTGTAACTAATTCTTTGAGCAATCTATTTCATATAGGGCTCGATCCCAAGACACACAATTTACTCCCTCCCTCTCCTTCCCATGACGGCTTATTTGTATACTGCAAAGAAACTTTGGTTGACTTGTCTGTGAATAATATCTAAGCCTGCAGTGCTTTCAGTTCAAAGAAAGAGCTTTCAGAGCAGATGGGAACATGACTTCTGTGAGAACACACGATATCTATGGAAATCTGTGGGACCAAAAGGCCCGTTATTCAATGACCCTGATTTCTTTCAATGCCAGAAACCCTGGAGCATGCAAAACATAGTTGGGTGACACCATCCCCAGAGTGTTATTTTTTTGGAATGTTTAACATTTTTGCCTTTGCAATTTCACAGCTCTTCCCAGTACCCAATTAAGAATGGAGATGACATAATGCAATAACAGATTCTTGCTTGTGAATAAAACTACAAAACACCTAGGGGGACATTATGGTCAATAGCTGGAACTCTCCAAAATTCCCTGCCTGCTCTCATTGCCCATAAAACCCTGTTTTACATGCATTTCTTCTTCCCTGCCAGGAAATTAGCCAAAATGTTCCCATTTAATGAAATGCAAGGGGGTATTTAATTCAGCCCTACTATCCAGGTGTTATGAATGGATTGCTTTGTGTATTGATTCTGACTTTGAAAAAAGTATGTGAAAGAAACTCCTGCACTGTGTGAGGTATAGGATTGTGCAAGATTTTTTAAAAATGGATTGAATACCAAAAGCTCAGTCACTACCATGGTATGAGCTAACACAGTCCATGAATTACATTGTTGGGAGGCTAGAATAGGGATAAGCCATACATATATTTCTGAGGTGCCTGGGGGCTATGGTAATCTTGGCAATGAAATTGTTGAGGCAGGATTTTCCTAGACTGGATTCTTTGTTTTTTAATTACACCAATGCCTATTTTAGAACATTCAATTCAATTTCAAAGAGGAGGGGATTTGGCAACAAATTTTAGCAGCTGAAGTTAGAGGCAGTGCCAGAGGCCAAAGAGAAGCAATATGTGAACTATATTCATCCTGGAATCTTAACCTGTCCATCTTTGACTAGAATCAGTTTGGGATATGTTGAATCTTCCCAATCTGAAGTTCCTGGGTATATCAGATTAAACTTGTCCATTTTCAGCCTGTTGTCTATAATTCTGTCTCTCATAGCTCCCAGGCACTGAGAGAGAAAAAAAAATTCAATAGCATCTCTAGCATCGTTTGCGATCATGAGGTAAAGCTGGATATTATTAGCATACTGATATTACTGGATCCAAACCTTCCAAATTAGTTTCTCCAGTGGCATCATGTAAGTGTTAAATATATAGAGACAAGGACTAAACCTTTATGATATTCCAATCAAAGTAAGAGTATAGAGAAGAACAACAAAGATGATTAGGGGATTGGAGGATAAAATGTATGAAGAATGGCTGCAGGAACTGGGTATGTCCAGTTTAATGAAAAGAAGGACTAGGGGAGACATGATAGCAGTTTTCCAATATTTCAGGGTTTGCCATAAAGAAGAAGGAGTAAGGCTATTCTCCAAAGCACCTGAGGGTTGGACAAGAAGCAATGGATGTAAATTAATCAAGGAGAGAAGCAACTTAGAACTAAAGAGAAAATTCCTGACAGTTAGAACAATTGATCAGTGGAATGGCTTGCCTACAGAAGTTGTAAATGCTCCAATATTTGAAGTTTTTAAGGAGATGTTGGATAACCATTTGTCTGACATAGTGTAGGGTCTCCTGCCCAAGCAGGGAGTTGGACTAGAAGACTTCCAAGGTCCCTTCCAACTCTCTTGTTATTATTATAACCATTGAGGAAATATTTCCTCTCCTCTCTCCTCTTCCACTATTGGCTAGAACTATAATCTGAGAAAACAGTGGGTGTATAGATCCCAAACCCCCAAGAATGGTCCAAAAGGATCCCATAGGCCATTGAAAGGTCCAACAATATCAGGACAAGTGCATCTAAGTCTCAACTCATTAAAAACAAAAATGTCCCAACCTTATAAGAAACCCACAATCCAACAACAAATTAATATTTTAGCAATATTGATATATTACTAACCCATAAAAGCAATACTGTTTTGAAGCAAATAACATCAGAATATTACTGACTCATGTAGAAAGAGGAACAGCCATTGTATAGTTACATGGTCCACTAAATTTGTTGGAGGGGAATAAACTTGAGATGGCCTTTATTGTGGTAGTTAGACTGAAGATCTGACTAAATACTAGATCTGTCAAGTGGCTGCTTGGGGAAGATTTGAGATGTTTCTTTTTATCCAATTTAATGCATTATCTACAAACCAGGAAAATGTGGCCATTTTGTTCAAAACAGGTCAACTGTTCATTTTTCCTTGAAATTCAAATGTGTAAATTGCAGGACTTGACAATTTTATTTTTGTCGTTATGTTTGATACAATTAAACAATCAATTTGGAAGTTTAGATATCCCAAGGATATAAAGTGATTTATTTGGGAGAAGTGGAAAGCAGTCCCTTTTTTTGTTTGTTTTACCTGATGGTACATGTGCAAGTTCAAAGCACTGATTACAATACCCTGCAACCAGGATTTTGATGCGTGCTCTTCTGCAAGCTATTTCTAATTCAAGCCTTCGGTACTATTCATTGTAATTCCTTATCCCCAGCCTTTCTAATATTCAGCTTAGTATTATATGATAAATCCCTGCCACTAAAATATCATCTTCAACAGAGGTATCCCTGTGATAGTTCATCAAAGGCAACAGAGAAGACAACTGGAGGTAGATGTATGTTATGGCTTGTCTACATGATTCCAGCTGAAATAAAATGTCACTTTAAGTTGTACAAATCACTGTGAACAAATATTGGCATTTATGCCTGGTATAAAGCATCCCACAGTCAAGATCCTTAAAAGCATCAAACACAGCTCTGGGACATGCTTTTGTCCCCCTTCATCTTTAAGCTCACAGTTCAATCCGATTACACAAAATTTAGCTTCTGCCAATGATTTGTGTTTCAGAGCAGAAACTGTTAGCACAAACTTTGGCTTAAAAATTGGAATATCTTTAGCTTCCTGAAAAAGGAAAAAAAAAACAGAAGGCAAAACATCACAGAACACAACCTAAATACAGAAGAGGGTGGGGAAGAATTTCTTCCCCTTCTTGAATCTCAAGGGAGGTCACTGCTATTTTTAAATACCTATTATCATTCCCCTTAAGATCCATTAGATACTTGTAAAAATGCCTTATAGGTACCAACTTAAAGATGTTGTAAGGTGATCCTTCCAGGTGTAAAACTCATCAGTCTCTTGCAGATGAATATCAGGAACAGCCTAGCTTTTCACCAAAGGCTGCTGTCATGGTGGAAACAATAGGATACTTATAAAGAACAATTCAATATTAGTTATATTTTAAGAGAAGCTATATTATGGCAAAATTAAATATTTCAGTTTGATAAAGGACTCTTAGATAAGTTAAAAGGTCTATTTAGAGTTTCCCAGATGTGTGTGTGTGTATGTGTGTGTGTATGTGTGTTCACATGCAAGCCCGCACACATGTCTGCATGCATGCCCACTGATACACATACAGATACCTGTTTATGCTATATTTATAGACACAATAAAGTTTTGCTGTGCTTTGATTTAAATTCATCTTAAAAGAAACTATTTTTCTCATTTAAACATTTCATGTAATCATTAGAATTTATTATAACTGAGTCTAAAATATTATGATGCATAATTAAAATATTTTATATAATTATTTATTTGTTAAGAACATAAGAACATAACAAGAGCCTACGGAGAGGGGCGGCATACAAATCTAATAAATAAGTAAGTAAGTAGGTAGGTAGGTAGGTAGGTAAGTAAGTAAGTAAGTAAGTAAGTAAGTAAGTAAATAAATAAATAAATAAATAAATAAATAAATAAATAAATAAATAAATAAATAAATAAATAAATAATAAATAAATAAATAAATAAATAAATAAATAAAAGCCATGCTGAATTAGGCCAAAGCCCATCGAGTCCAGCATTCTGTGTCACACAGTGGCCCACCAACCTGGTATCATAAGGGAGAGGTGCTCCATTTTCTTTATCATTCTTGTTGCCCTTTTTTGCACCTTTTCAAGTTACATTATATCTTCCTTGAGGTGCAATGACAAAAAATGTATACAGTACTCCAAGTGTGGTCTCACCATCAATTTGTACAGAGGCAATACAACACTTACCGACTTATTTTCGATGTCCTTCCTAATCATGCCAAGCATGAAATTTGCTTTTTTTTTACTGCTGCTCCGCACTGGGTTGACATCTTCATTGAGCTGTCCACCAAAACCCCAAGATCCCTTTCTTGGGTTGTCTCAGAAAGTTTGGTCCCCATAAGTTGGTAGGCATAATTGGGATTCTTTGCCCCGATGTGCATAACTTTCCACTTGTTTAGGTTAAAATGCATTTGCCACTTTGTTGCCCACTCACTCAATTTTGAGAGATCCTTCTGGAGCTCCAAGCAATCATTTTCACTACCCGGAACAATTTAGTGTCATCAGCAAACTTTGCTACCTCACTATTTACTTCTACATCCAAATCATTAATGAATAAATTAAAAAATAAAGGTCCCAAAATGGTACCTTGGGGTACACCACTTCTCACTTCTTTCCATCCAGAGAATTGTCAATTTATTGCCACCCTTTGCTTCCTACACTTTAGCCAGTTACCAAACCAGGACAAGACCTAATTCCATGGCTGAAGAGCTACCTGTGGAGGTAGCAAAATCATGCATGGAGACACAGGTGCGCCCATGTTTCAGTGAGATTTTTGTTTCTGCGTGTGCTGAAACATGGGGGCACCTGCGGCTCTATGCGCGATTTTGCTACCTCCACAGGTACAGAAACAAAATCACGCTGGTCCCGCAAGCACTTACGAGCCATGGCAGCGATGTTTGAAAGGTGGCGTTTGAGGTCACTTAGCAACTGGATTGTATGCTGATTGGACCATGTGACTGGAGATTCTGGGTGAGAAGGGATCAAGTTTACTTTTAAGAGTTAGTTTTCCATCAGGATCATGCCAATTTCATGTGATAAGCTGCCCTGAGTCCCAGGTACAGAAGCAAAATCATTCTGGCCCCACAAGCACTTACGAGCCACCATGGCAAGCAAAATTTAGTGTTCTGGCTAGTAGCCCACCACTGCCCCTTCTCCTCCAGCCTGTGTCAGCCCTGAAGCAGTGAGAAGCAGTGTAGAGAAAACTACAAAATAGAAAATAGCCACAGTTCGGCCAACTTCGGGGTTGACAGGAATGTTATGGCAATCAAGTAAGCCTGCAAAGATGGTGAGTTTAAAATGATTCTTTCTCATGCTTAAAAAAAGATAAAGGAGCCTGTGTGGATTTTACTCTGCTAGTGATAGTGGGGTGCTCATCTCTGTTTCAAAATCATCGAGCCAGTACTATCCAGAGACATTCCTATAGTTATGTGGCCAGCACGACATCATGAAGTGCTGTTCCCTTCTCAGCAAAGTGATATCAATTTATCTACTTTCATTTGTATGCTTTTGTAGTGACCTAGAGGTGACGCTCTCGCCTCACAATCAGGAGGCTGTGAGTTCCATCCTAGGTAGAGGCAACTATTTCTCTCTCTGGGCACAATGAAAATATAGTCTTCGGAGAGGGGCGGCATACAAATCCAAGTAATAAAATAATAAATAATAAAATAAATATCTGCCGCATGTGTCCCAGCGACTGGTTAGGTCCCACAGAGTCGGCCTTCTCCAGGTCCCGTCAACTAGACAATGTTGCTTGGTGGGACCTAGGAGAAGCGCCTTCTCTGTGGGGGGTCTGGCCCTCTGGAATCAACTCCCCCAGAAGATTTGCACTGCCCCCACCTCCTTGCCTTCCATAAAAGCTTAAAGACCTATTTATGCCACCAGGCTTGGGATCATTAGACCCTAGCTCCCTGGACAATGAGTGTGTTATGTTTTGTTGTGTGTATGGTAATGAATGATTTTAAATCTTTTTAGTATATTAATTGGATTTTAAAAGTTTTTAGTATATTAATTGGATTTTTAGATATTTATGTGGTATATTGTTTTTGACATGTTCTGAGCCACTCCGAGTCCTTTGAGAGGGGCAGCATACAAATCCAATTAATAATAATAATAATAATAATAATAATAATAATAATAATAATAATAATAATAATAATAATAATATCTGCTGAACAAAACTCCACGTTGGTGATAGGAATGGGCCAGTAAACACTCAGGTCCATTCAGTTGCCCAGTCTCCACCCCACAAAGGATTATAGGGTCATTAAAAAAAGAAGATTTGTCTGCTTTTAAACTGCCAGGCAACAGCTGGAGCAAAGATGGGAGCTCATGGTATTGTGTGGTTCTTTAATCTTGAACCTGGGCTGCTGGCTTTGCATCTGTCAAGTCCAGTGTTTTAACCACTGTGTCATACTATAAATTGAGAAGAAAATCTGTGATGGAACAAGTCTATGTTACAAGACTCTAAAAATGTTTGTTGATTTCTGAACTTCCCTGAGAAATCACCAAAAGACCTTTCAATCCATGTCCTCACCTAGAGTTGTTTTGACCCACTTTTAATTGCTTGATACTATTTTAATTCTAGTCCTTTTTTTGAAAAAAAATTCTCCTTCTGTGGAGCATGATTATTTTTAGCGGTTCCTATCCTGCAAGCTGATCCGTGAGTGATAATTATTTTTGACTGAAATATTTCATAATATTACAGCGGTAGTTGTAAATAGCAAACAAAAAGTCTGAAAACAGTGCTTAATTCAAAGAATAATCCTTATTTAAAATACTGAACAGCGCATCTACCTAGACAGAAGAGGGAATGATGTTGAGAGGCAAAAGGACAAGTTGTTGGCAAGAAAATGATAAGGTAAAAAGGTCCTGAGTCCTAGTTTGATCTATCTTGAAGGACTGACGATCTATTATTGGGTTCAGATTTCTCCCTCCACTGAACAGATCATTACCAGGTTGAATTCCAAAAATAGTAATGATCTCATTTGGGAGAAGGGGCGAAGAAAATGATAGTAATGAGACTCCTCTGCAGAATATCTGAAAATTAATAGTGACCCCTCTAGCTAAAAAAAAAAGCCAGGCATATTCTTCTTTAAGTACCGTCATCCATACAGAAATGGAGGAATGATCCATCTTTTAAAAGGTAGAGATTTTCTTAATAGTTGCACATTTATGATTTTATTTTTCAATTTTACAATCAAAATGTACATAAGTTTTTTTTAAATTTAAATTCTCAGTTCTTATTGGAGAATTCAGTTCTTATTGGAAGTGTAAATGCTATGGAATAGATCTGTAAAGCCATCTAAGCTTTGCAGTATAAAATGGTAAACTGTTTCCATAATTCATATTGATTTAAGTATAAAATGAATCTATAATCTATAAACCATTGCTATTTGACTCTAAGCAAAATTATTCCTTTAGGGGAGATTTATTCACACTTTTTCAGAAGATAAAAGGAAATGACCATTTAAACTGCTAAACTACATTATAGCTTGAAATATAAATGAGCCACATATCATTTTCTCAAGAAGGTTTCTATGACATCATTGCGCATAAGGACCCAACCTCACAAACATTGAAAGGCATAAAGAATCAAAAATAATCAAGCATTCTATTAAATATGAAGAAATTTAATTTGGACAGATTGCTGTGTTTGATCCTAGATTAGGAGAATGTTTGCTATCAGTATAATGATGAAATTATTTATTTTGAATGGCAGAAGATAAATCAACCCCCCAAAAAAAATAATTGAAGAAAAAAAGAGTATGATTTGGAAAAATGAATATGAATAATGGTGAATATTTGTAGCTCAGGATTGAAATAACCATAACACTTAAACTTATATACCACTTCACACTGCTTTACAGTGCTCTCTAAGTGTCTTACAGAGTCAGTATATTGCCCCAACAATCTGGGTCCTCATGAGAGGTCCTTGATGCTCTCTGAGATTGGTTGCTTTCTTGCAAATGCTTCATAACCCAAACTAAGCAATAAACTAAATTACAAACTAAGTTTATTAATGAAACAAGTGTTGCAGTACCTTAAGAGAATAAGTGTCCTGCCCAGTGTTTCTTCTGGTGAGATGGGCAGCTCTAGAAATTTGATACATGAAGAAATATCATACTTTGGAAATAACCTGAGGACTGATGCATCTACAAAAAACATCAGGCAGTGCTGTGTTCCTCTGGTGCGGTCCAGAGTGATACCCTAGTAGGAACCCACTGATGATGCAATTTTTGGCAATTGTCTTCGTGTTGGAAGAAGCCCACCCACCCGCCCTTGTCTTAATGCTGACGTTTATTCTTCATCCAAAGCACAGCTGAGAAACTCCTTCTCAGGAGACACTGGAAGAAAAAATAGCTGAAAATTGCATCATCAGTGGATTCTGGAACCAACTCCCCCCAGAGATTAGAACGGCCCCCACCCTACTTGTCTTTCGCAAATTACTTAAGACCCACCTTTGTCACCAGGCATGGGGGAGTTAAGTTATCCTTTCCCCCCTAGGCTACTACAAGTTATGCATGGTATGTTTGTTTGTGTGTATGTTTGGTTTTTTTATAATAAGGGTTTTTTAGTTGTTTTTATTAATTGGATTGTTCATGTTGTTTTACCACTGTTGTTAGCCGCCCTGAGTCTGCGGAGAGGGGCGGCATACAAATCCAATTAATAATAATAATAATAATAATAATAATAATAATAATAATAATTCCTATCAATGCTGCTCTCTGGACCTCCCCAGTAGCAACTCATCACTGACATCAGGTCAGAGGTGGGTGCTAAGATGGAACAGTGATGTGTGCTCATCCCTGTGGCTCTGAGTGCTAGTGGAGTCCAGCTCAATTATGCTACTGCACCTGGGCAGGTAGAGAAATCACATGCGGACATGCAGGTGTGCCCGTGGCTGGACTCAGTACGCTGGACTCCACTATCACTCAGAGCCACGGGGATGAGCACATGTCACCATTCCACCTTAGCAGCCCACCTCTGCACCTTTGAAACCACATGATGAGAAAAAGAACAGCTTGTGAAACTTTCTTCCATATAATCATCTGGAATAGGCAACAATTTGGTGAAATATTAAAACAATAATTTATTGGTTGGTGTAACAGTTGTGAGACAAGCTAGGTGTGTTTTCGTTAGCAAGCTCAGCAAAGCAAATACAATTTCTGGTGGAATAAACAGAGGCATGGAATGAAAATTATGTGAAGTATTATTACCACTTTATAAAACCTTAGTAAGACCACACTTTGAATACTGGATCCAGTTTTGGTCACCACACCACCAAAAAAAAAAAGAGTTGAGACTTTGGAAAAAGTGCAGAGAAGACCAAGAAAATGATGAAAGGCCTGGAGGCTTGCAGGAACTGGGTATTGCCAGTCTAGAGAAAAGAAAGACTAATGGTGACATGATATCAATATTCTAGTATTTGATGGGCTGCCACAAAGAAGATGGGGTTGACTTATTTTCCAAACTATCAGAAGTCAAGCAAGAAACAATGGAGAGAAACTAATCAAGGAGAAAAGCAACCTGGAATTAAGGAGAAACTTCCTAACAGTGAGAACAATTAACCAGTGGAATGGCTTGCCTTCAGAATTTGTACATGCTTCAGCACTAGAGATATTCAAGAAGAGACTGGACAGCCACTTGTCTGAAACGGTATAGAGCCCTGATGGTGAACCTATGGCACGCGTGCCAAAGGTAGCACGCAGAACCTTCTCTGCGGTCATGCAAGCCTCCGCCCAGCTCAGTTCCACTGTGCATGTACACGCACCTCCCAAATTTATCCATTGGCCAGCTGATTTTTATTTACCTGCCGTTCATGCAATGAGGACAGGGTGCATGCAGAAGATGAATGTGCATGCTTGGGGAGGATGAGGAATGCTGCATGGGGTTCAGTGCCCGCCCTTTTATGGCCATTTTTGGTCCCAGGAGGCTGCACGTAGGTCTAGTAGCCCAAAACTTCACAGGAGGGGCATGCACCCTTCAATAGGGGTTGAATGCACATGCACGGGAGGTCACACACATTGCATTAGTAGTAGTAGTAGTAGTAGTAGTAGTAGTAGTAGTAGTAGTAGTAGTATATGGAGCTACCTTTGAAAAGTGTTCGGAAACTTCAGATCGTGCAGAATGCGGCCACGAGAGCTATCATGGGGCTTCCTAGATTTGCCCACGTTTCTACAACACTCCGTGGCCTGCACTGGCTGCCGATCGGTTTCCGGTCACAATTTAAAGTGTTAGTAATGACCTTTAAAGCCCTTCATGACATTGGACCAGAATACCTCCGGAACCGCCTTCTACCGCACGAATCCCAGTGGCCGATAAGGTCCCACAGAGTTGGCCTTCTCCGGGTCCTGTTGACCAAACAATATCGTTTGGTGGGCCCCATGGGAAGAGCCTTCTCTATGGCTGCCCCGGCCCTCTGGAATCAACTCCCCCCCGGAGATTAGAACGGCCCCCACCCTCCTTGTCTTTCGCAAGTTACTCAAGACCCACCTATATCGCCAGGCATGGGAGAATTAAGACATCTCCCCCAGACTTTCTTATATTTTATGTTTGGTATGTATGTGTTGTATGGTTTTTAAATTGTTGGGGTTTTTTAATGTAATTTTTTTATTAGATTTGTTCCATTGTTATACTGTTTTTACTGTTGTTGTGAGCCGCCCCGAGTCTTCGGAGAGGGGCGGCATACAAATCTAATAAATTGAATTGAATTGAATTGAATTAGTATTATTAGATTTGTATGCCACCCCTCTCCGAAGACTCAGGGCGGCTCACAGAGAAGATACAGACATAAACAAATCTAATAATTTAAAAAACAACTAAAAACCCTAATGTAATACACAATCATACAGTCCAATCACACCATACATTACATACAGTCCAATCACACCATACATTACATTACATTACATTACATTACATTACATTACATTACATTACATTACATTACATTACATTACATTACATTACATTACATTACATTATTATGGGTGCCAACATGCATGCACACGCGCTATTATACGTGCACACACTTTTGGCACGCAACAAGGAAAGGTTAGCCAACACTGGTATAGAATCCTCTGCTTGAGCAAGCAGTTGAACTAGAGGACCTTCAAGGTACCTTCCATTTCTATTCTGATTGATTCACCATGATAGTTATCTGGGTTGAATTACACAGATTAGTCCAATTTTTACTAGAGACACAATATGTTTCTTATTTGGCAAATTTAAAATGCATCGTCAGTTCATAGGAATACAGAAGAGAAGGTGGGTGTAGATGAGAATTGGCTGACCCCTATTTTAATCCTGCCTACATGAAAAGTAATTTGAAATTGTAGGTTTTGTACCCAAATCAACATGCTTGTTATTGCATTACCCTAACAAAAAACTATTCCACCTAATAATGCTGGCAGTAATCCTGATTTTGCTACATCATGTTGACTTTTAACAATGCATAACATCTTTTAATTTATGCTGAGTTCAGTACAATTGGAATGAAGAGTCTAGCATTTGAATGTGGGATGTATGTGAGTTTAGAAAAACATAAGGATAAAAATAAATTTTGAGTCTTTTATTTTGATATTTTAAGATTTGAAATAGCAAATATTAATTCTTTTGCCATCTATTGTGATGCTTAATTGCATACCTAATTCTAACTGCAAAGGAAACTTTACAAAGGAGTGATTGTAGGAGTGACTACATTCATATCTCACAACTTGATCTAGACAGGATGAATGATCATGTTTCCCATTTTGCTGTAAGCCGCCTCGAGTATACGGAGGGGGCGGCATACAAATCTAATAAGTAATTAATAATAATAATAATAATAATAATAATAGTAATAATAGTAATAATAGTAATAATAATAATGGACAGTTGGCAGAACAAAGCATTGCATGGACAGTTCTTGGAGAAGATTGAAGGCAAAGTGGATAAAGAAAAGACCTGGTCATGGCTTACAAGTGGAACACTCAAAAAAGAGACAGAGGGACTAATACTGGTGGCACAAGAACAGGCCATTAGAACAAATGCTGTCAAAGCCAGAATTGAAAAATCAACGGACGATCCAAAGTGCAGACTCTGTAAAGAAACAGATGAAACAATCGATCACATACTCAGCTGCTGTAAAAAGATTGCACAGACTGACTACAAGCATAGACATGATGCTGTGGTACACATGATCCACTGGAACTTGTGTCGGAACTACCATTTACCAGTGGCAAAGAACTGGTGGGATCATATGCCCAAAAAAGTGGTCGAAAATGAGCAAGCAAAACTACTATGGGACTTCCGACTTCAGACTGACCGAATTCTCAAGCATAACACACCAGACATTGTGATCGTGGAGAAAAAGAAAGTAGGGATCATCGACATCGCAATCCCAGGAGACAGCAAAATTGAGGAGAAGCAGTTAGAGAAATTAGTGAAATACGAAGATCTAAAAATCGAGCTGCAACGACTCTGGCATAAGCCAGTGAATGTGGTCCCAGTGGTACTTGGCCCGACTGTTGATGAAATACGAAATCCAGCATAGTGATCATGTTTGCTGTGTTGTACTGACATAATACATTATAGCAGACTATGTATGAAGCCATCAGAAGACAATCCTCTGAAGATAATCTTCCATATGATATAGTTCTAGATTAGTATTTGTGAAACCCTTATTAATGTTTATTCCTAAACATGGAAATTCACTGGATGACTATGCACCAGATTGTGTCTTTCTGAGCCCATATTACTTCATAGGATTTCTGTGGGGATAATATGGAGAAAGAGACAAGATAGAAATCTAACCAATTAATTAAATAATCAATTTAAGCAGTCATACATGTAGACCAGTGTTTCCCAACCTTGGCAACTTGAAGATATTTGGACTTCTACTCCCAGAATTCCCCAGCCAGCATCCAAATATCTTCAAGTTGCCAAGGTTGGGAAACACTGAGGTAGACTATTCTACAGTCTTCTACAATATTATTATATTTTAATTTTAGTAATGATTTCGATTTTTGAGAGACAGTTTTATCTACTTGTTAAGGTACCAGGTTAGAGATTAGGAGACTGTGAGTTCTAGTCCCACTTTAGGCACGAAAGCAACTGAACTAGCCAATATCTCTCAGCCTACAGTGTCAGCCGCAAATGGCAAGCTGGTCAGTCAATTCCCATTGCAATCAATGGATCAATTTGATTGATCAAAAAAAAGGAAAGGAAAAGCAGATTCTACACTTTTGGGGAGAAATACTCAGAAGGGGGGGGAAATAAATATTTGCAAAGTTGTGAATAAATCACAAGGTGCCATTTTAGAAAATGCTTTTAATCTAATATAATTGAATCATCTAATCTAATTTTTATTATTTATTTATTTATTTATTTTGATTTATCAGATTTATAAAGAATCTCTTTTCAATAGATCTAAGCGTTACACAAAATCAAATGCCATTCCTCTTTTTAGTGCCCCTGTGTATTTTTGCAAAGTATACTAAATACTAGAGCATTTTTCTTTAATATGTAAGGGACTAGGTCATGGCCATGGCTAATTACCATAAAATTAAGCATAGAGGATATACTCTGGAATTTATAAACATTTCAGTAAAGCTTAATATACAACTTTTAGCAGGTACTTTTATTGTCTTATATTAACATGGACTGATTTAATCTGTTCTGACACACTATCTGACCTTTTCAGTGACTGAACAAATTCTGAGAACTAACCCTATGAAATCCATAGTTAGCTGATTAAGCCACTTCAAGATTCCGTCTTTCCAATTCTACTCGGCAACCTCATTTCAAATGAGCTCACTCATTCTTGCCCCTTGTATACTTCTCTAGTATAATATCAACTCTCATATGAAATGAGACTTTTTTGTGTGTATGCTTGTGAATTGTATTCATTAGTAGGTATGTTTGCCAACTTTCGGCTCCCGAATAAAGATTGTAATTTTGACAGTTGAAAATGAGGGCTTCTGATTTAGTGAGTTAACCTTCGAATGCAAGGCAGGTTTAAGGATTAGCAATTTGCCTGGATAAAGGAAAACGGAAAAATATAATTAATCACTTGTCTGTCCCTACAACACGAGTTTACAAAACCATGGTGAAACTTTATTGAGATCAAAATTGAAGGGTGGCAGGGTTAATATGTAGCTTTAGACCTCATGGTTTCATTAGCAAACATATTACAGGGCTGTAAAGCTGAGCTGACAGTAATGCTAGCCCCAAACAAAGTAAATAATTACTAGCTTGGCAAATGAGGAAGCACTTGCAGAGTTTGTTTACATTTGGTTTTGGGGAAAATTCATGTTGGCAACCAGTCAAATACAGTTTGATAGCAATTGTGACAATTGCTCACAGATGCTGCTGGAAGAACAACAAAAGAATGGATTTATGGTTATTCTCCCTTTATTGCCTCTTTCTTTTTACCATTTTGGATCAATAATAAACTCCCAGCCACAAAGAGTTTCATGGCAGATGGGCTTTGCAATGCTTAAAAATCTCACATTGCATTTTGTCTTCTAGCTAAAGACAATAATAGTAATAATAATAATAATAATAATAATAATAATAATAATAATAATAATAGGCATGGGCAGCTGTGTTCAAGCTGAGCCCATAAAATGATTGCTCCTTACAAATGCCTACTAGTCCCTGAGAGGAGATCATAGGTTCTATAAGCGTTTGGATGAGAAGAGTAGTGATTCCATGCAGTTGTGTGGTTAGTAGTTAACAGTAGTGATTCCATGCAGCTGAGTCCTCAGAGAGGGGCGGCATAGAAATCCAATAAATAAATAAATAAATCATATTTTCAGATGCCGGGGATGCAGCTCTGTGGTAAGGATCCATTCTTTCACATCAAGAGAAATTTTTGCTCAATATTGCACCATTGTACATCATTATTTTTGCAAATCAGATGAGTAATCATGATCTGAATGGAAAACTTTGGCCCTTTTCCTATAGTCCTTAAGTTTGCCCACTTCCCGAGGAAAAAGAAAGATGTATACAGAATCCATTGCTTGGTGTTTAATACTTGATTTTGAATTCCTGTTTCCTCCCGAGATACAATAGAATGTCTATGCCGAAAGCCAATTTTTTATTGCTAACATATTCATTTCTTCAAATTCTAAATAACTGAATTACAATCACGCCAGTAACTTGAGACCAACAGTATCATTACATTTAACCTCCACTCTGAGGTCTCTGTGTATATTTTCTACAAATTATAATTCCATCAAAATGAGTGCCAAGTCTAAAATTAGGTGGGGGGAAGAAAAGCAAGTGCTCTTAGAGGGGGAAAAAAACATGGATGTTACATATATCAAAGAACAGTCCTCTGATTTTTCAAATAAATCTTCCAATCCTTTAAAGACTTCTATGTGATTGAGATTCTGTTGTTTCACTCAATTGATAATCCAACAGTGTTGCTTCATTCTTTTGTTTAGATCATAACTCCAAGATTGCAATGTGGCTTTTGGAGCATTTTTGCTATATCTGTGATAATCATCAACCTGCATCCTGAAAATGCCTCTTCTTTTAACTTCTTAAAAAAATATTTAAAAGCATGCTGCTGGGACATTCTGGGAGTTGAAGTCTACCCTTTGTAATGTGTCTGGCAAACATTGTCATAAATTTTCTCCATCACGAATTTGCTCTTCACCTCATCCTTCACTCTTCTGATGGTGTTCTTTTTATTTAGACCCTCCTTTTATAACAATCATGTCATTAAACGTCTTGAGTGCAAATTTGCCACTATTTCACAGATAACTGCTGGTACAACACATGGCTTATCTGATCAGGACCATAATCCAATTGCACACTGTACTTTCTGCCTCCCTTTTTGCAGCTGCAATGAAGCTATGCCATTCTATTAACATTCCTCAAAAGAGGACCTGAAATGACAGAAGGCCTTTTCCACAAACTTACAAATAGAAGGATATGTTAAAAATCCGTATTGGGATTTCCAGCAAGTAGAAATCTGAATTACTGAAGTTTTTATGGCTGACATTTCAAAAATCATCATTGTGCTTTATATTGACTCAAGGAGATGCCAGGCATGTATATTATGGGAAAGAATGGTCGACTTCTCTGCAACCGACTGACATTTGATTGACATAAGACTATAAGGGCGTCCGCTTGCCTTTTAAACTACACAGTTGGAGCTGTCAGCTAAAGCTCTAGACAGACATTACCTTTTTTTTTCTTGTGTAGCTATTTACTTCCTTCCTACTTTTTATACCATATCCACAAAGCAATACCATGGTAAGTGAGACTTCAGGAAGGGAACAAAATAGGATAAAACTTTATATTTGTTGTGGTATCAACAAACTAAAAAAAAGTACAAGAGGTTATTCTAGGAGTGGCAACTATCAGGTTAATTACTTATGAGGAATCTAGCCTCTTTTGCTTTACCACCAAAAATGTGTTCAGATAAGGAACCAAGGTAACTACAGTTACATTTGCAGATCTAGCTGTTGGGGACCAAGGGAAGTTATGGAAGGCAAGTGTATGTTCATAGGTATTGAAGAAGTAACTTGGCTCTATTTGAATAAAGCTATCCAGAGTAAAGATACCCAATTCAGCTCTATACAGTAGGAGCAATATACCTAGCACACAAAACACAAAGAAAACAGCAACAGAAATTATATGCTGAGTACAGGAACAGATATCTTGGAAGATATGCAATTCTTCACGATAATTAATTCAGAATGTCCTACATTTGTGGCACACAAGCAAGCCAAGGGCATGCAGAATGTTATAGTCTGAAAAACTCTCTATACTGTCCATGCAGCTTATGAAATCATACGTGGGAATAGTTTTGGGAGACAAGATGAAGGACCATAGAGTAGAAAATGGTCAGATAAGAGAGAACTGAAGCCACAGAATGAATGAGGGCATGGCAAACATCTCAGGATTCGCCTAGTTTGTTGGAATGGAAAGGCAAGGGGTAAGAGATATACTTTCAGACTAACAAGATTCCATTAATGTCACCTGGCAATTAAATTAGAGCTATTACTTCTGAATGTGCTTCTTCACTAGACTACCTTGTAGTCTTACCTTGTAAGACTAATAGTCGGCTTCGCAGTGTTTTCAGAAGTGGTTTGCATTGCCTTCTTCCGTGAATAGACCAAACCAATTGCATTGCCGGACAATTAACTCAATAAAGCGACCCTATTTAATTCCAGCTATTGTTTGCCGTGCTCTTTCTCCGCATCTGGTGCAACTTCCTCCATCTGTCTTTATGCTTAGGGCAGGACTAACATTATTTCAGGGTCTCTAACCAGGGGTGGGTTGCTACCGGTACGCCTCAAAACTCTGATCCGGTAGCAGCCCGTGTATTGTGCAACTTGTGCACGATGGCTCCGGTGCGGTCTTCACTAGTCCGTCGGACAGTGCCATCTCTTTTTTAAAAAATGTTTTGCTTTATTTTGCTTCCCGCGCATGCACTGAAGCATAAACCTGTGAGGAGATGCATGCATGCATGCCATTTTTTCCTTCCATACATGCTGGAAGTAAAAATTCACCCAAATATTGCTTGCACATGCATACCCTCATAAGATTTGGTGCTTTTTACTTCCTGCGCATACGCGAAAGCAAAATCTTGTGAGGGAATATGCATTTGGGGGTGATTTGCATGATTCAGGTAAGAGCAAACCGCTCCTGTCTTTAACCACTATACCAAATAGTTTATTGGATCTAAACATAGCTTACCAAGTAATTCTGCATATTAGCATAACATAAACTACGGATGAAAACTGCAAAGAGCAAAATGTGGCAAGATTGTTCTGCAATATCAAATTGTAATGTGGATTTTTAGTTTACTTATCCATTCTTACAATAAGGGAATATTCAAAAAATTATTTTGGAGATGCACGGGCCAGTTAAAAACAATCAGAAGTCTTGACGTAAGAGTTTCACTTTTAGGAAAGGCATGCTCCATTTTGACTCAATCTGAATGGATTCAACTCTGGGATGAACTCAATTGAATGCTACCTAGCACCTCAATTACTAATAGTCTCTTTCCAAATAGTTCGCTTCATTTCACTAGAAAAGTTATTTTTATTTTGCAGAAGGAAGGAGATACCTGGTAAAGAGAAAAGCTTATAAACCAGACAATTGCATATTTGACTTTCATAGGTGTCATTTTTTAAGTTTCCGATTGAATGAGTTTATAATTTTACACAAAGAAACAAGTAAGAAAGGGAAACTATGTTATGTTTGGGCAGTTAGAGTTTTCTTTTCTTGTGTTCCCAATTAATACTGGAAAAATATATCCATGTTGAGGCAATCTGTCAGGATGTATGTTTTTGAAGGCAGGATTCATACATACCTCCTGCCTTAGTCACCATAGATAACTACATGTCATGCAATTTCCCTTTGTTATAAAATATCTTGTAGCTGCTCCTTTAATGCAGCAGCAAATAATGTCACTCAAACACTATATTGTATAAAACAAAAGTACTTCTTTTTCATGCATGTTATTTCTTTTCTTTTTTTAGGACGATATAAGTCAGGTCATGCCAAAAATTAGTATAGGCATTCAATATCAAAATAATAATAATGGCAGCCAGACTTATCACATGCTTAAACTATTAAAATAATGCAGTCCACTAATTTCAATTCAAAGCAGTAAATATTTTTAAGGCTGGTATAAAGTTGCAAAAGGCATCATACATATAACCTTGAATTCCATAAACATAAGGCTGCTATTTCAAATTTCCTCGCATGCCCCATGTGTATTTTTATGGAGAATAAGCTTGGCCAGCAGGAAATCTTTCACATGACATTGTTCCAAGATTATTTGGATTTTTAAAAAAAATCAATTTGAAGAACTGAAATTAGACCTCAAAGGGCATAAGCAGTACTGGTAAAATCTGGAAAAAGGTAAGCATATTCCAAAAATCATTTAAGCAATGGCCAAAAATCATTTAAGCAATGGCCAAAAATCATTTAAGCAATGGCCAAAAATCATTTAAGCAATGGCCAAAAATCATTTAAGCAATGGCCAAAAATCATTTAAGCAATGGCCAAAAATCATTTAAGCAATGGCCAAAAATCATTTAAGCAATGGCCAAAAATCATTTAAGCAATGGCCAAAAATCATTTAAGCAATGGCTGGATTTTTAAAAAATAACTTTTCAATGGAATAGTCTTTTCAAATAGTATTTCAAGATAACAAAGCATGCTTTTCTGCAGGCTATGGACCATATTCATCTCTCCCAGAAAAAAATATAATATATTGCACCAAAAGGCAAGTGGTGTTAAGGACCTTGAGAGACCTTCAGCATTTAGCAGGAAAAAAAAATCCCTTCTGAGTTGGAGCTGTTGTAGGAAGCACTTCATATTATGTATGAACACTGTGCAGTATTGATTAAGGTATATTTTAATCAATGTGTGAATACTTTAAACAGAGTGGCTTTGATAGGCCTTAAGGGAATCTTATTTCATTCAGTTCAAAGGTTAGGAACCTATGCTCCCAAAACAGCTGGTGAGGTGATAATGCATAATTACAAAGCTGAATCAGATTCTGCAGCAGAATGTCAAAAAATTAAGCATTGCAAGATAGCATTGGTATATTAGTTCAGACAACAACGAATTGCACTGATTTAGTTTTACTAATGGTAGATGTGGATTGCTAAAATTTAGAATATAAGGAATTATAAAGCACAACTGGAAAGTGTTACACTGTATTTATTAATTTGCTACCTACAAATAAATGTATGTCTTAATAAAGAAGTGAAAAATAAGACAAAATATCTCATTTGACCAAAACTAGTACTAATATATTTCTTTTTTAAATAGATCTGCCAGTTCCATGAGTCAGAGCTTTTCATTTGCATATACTTGAAAAAAAATATAAAATTAAAATATTAAACATATATAACTTGCAACATTATAGCATCATACAACTTTTAAAACTTTCCCTTAGTAAGCTAAAAACCAAATAACTTAACTTAAAAGTCTTGTTTTTCAACTCAATTAAAAAATCTGAGAGACAATTAGTTTTAGCAAACTTATTTATATAAAAGTGGTATATAAAAACTGATGTGAAATAGCTTTAATGAAAAGCTCTTCAATAGTGCCTTATCCAAAGCTGTCATGAATGCAAGTTCTTTCCATATAAAAGAAATGTACAGTATTATACAATAGCAAGATTATAGAGTATTATACAATAGCAAGATTAGAGAGTTTCTCTAATCTGATTCAACACTGTTCAGGACTCTAGAAGTGGCCAAAACAGAGTTTGGCAAATGTTTTCTCTAAAGGCCAGATCCCATCCATTCTCCTACTCCATGGCATGACTAGCAGGTCTGCAGATCAAGGAGCACAGGAGTTATTGGGTAGTACCGGCCTGCCAGCAAACAGACTGTTGATGAACCACCATTGTCACTGTACAGCACGGATCTGCAGGTGCACCCATGTTTCAGCATGCGCAGAAGCAAAAAAAACCTCACTGAAACACGAGTGTACTGTGGTTCGGTGCGCAATTTTACTTCCTCCACAGGTGCAGCAGCAAAATCGTGCTGGTCCCGCAAGAACTTACGAGCCGCGTTGGCAAGTGCAATTTAGCGTTCCGGCTTGTAGCCCACTGCTGAGCAAAAGGCTGAGCCAGAGGTAACCATACAAAAACAGACCAGATTTGACTCATAGGTCAAAGTTTACCAATTCTGTTCTAGAGGGAACTTAATTCAAATCAGTGGAACGTTATTACTTTCAATTCTTTAGGAAGAAAAAAAATGCTCAATTTATCAAAAGCAGGACAGTGGGAGACAGAACAGACAAGCAAGTCAAAATAGGCAAGGAATTGATAAGAGAATTCCTATCTGCTTTGGATGAATTCAGATTTCTGGGTCCTGATGGTTTGCATCCCAGAACTGAAGGAGCTAGTAGATGTTATCTTGAAACCACTGAATGAAATCTTTCAGAGCTCCTGGAGCACAGCGGAACAGGCAAAAAAGAGCTGATGTAGTTCAAATCTTCAAAAAGAGCAAAAACAAAATGGATCCAGGAAATTACAGACCAATCAGTTTGACATCAATACTTGGAAAAATCCTGAAAAAGATTATGAAACATTGGATTTGTGAACATCTAGAAATAAACAAGTTGATAATGAGAAGCTAGCTTGGAATTGTTAAAAACAGATCATGCCAAACAAAGCTTATTGCTGCCTTTGATAAAGTGACTAAATTTGTGGATCAGGCCAATGTTGGCCTGATGCTCTTCAGCATCTTTATAAATGATCTAGATCAGTGATGGCGAACCTATGGCACGGGTGCCACAGGTGGCACACGGAGCCATATCTGCTGGCACACGAGCTATTGCCCTAGCTCAGCTCCAATGTGCATGTGTGTGCCAGCCAGCTGATTTTTGGCTCGCACAGAGGTTCTGGAAGGGTGTTTTTGGCCTCCAGAGAGCCTCCAGGGAATGGGGGAGGGCATTTTTACCCTCACCCAACCCCAAGGAAGCCTTTGGAACCTGGGGAGGGCAAAACACGAGCCTACTTGGCCCACCAGAAGTTGGGTAACATGCTGTTTCCAACCTCCAGAGAGCCTCGGGGGGGGGGGGGAAGCTGTTTTCACCCTCCACAGGCATTGAATTATGGGTGTGGGCACTCGTGCATGCGCAATAGTACACACACACACTCTTTTGGCATCTGAGGAAAAAAAAGTTAACCATCCCTTATCTAGATGAAGGGACAAAAGGAAGTATGCATCAAATTTGCATCAAGGTAAGGGAAATTGCAAACACTGGAAGGTAAACTCAAGATTCAGAAAGATCTTAACAAACTTAAGCATTGGGCCCTATCTAAGAAAAATGCACTCCATTGATAAGAAAAGTAAGGTCATGCACTTAGGCAAGAATCAATCGCAAGTCACTTTTTTCAGTAACATTGTAACTTTGAACTGTCACTAAATGAACTGTTGTAAGTTGAAGATTACCTGTTTTTGGCAGGTATGCCAACATCCCTAGATTACTACCCACATGTTGGTATAAACTGTATTAAATATATAAAAGTATAATGCTGTCATGGGTCAGCAGTTACATCATCATACAGAATCCCATTAATATCTTCCAATGTATTCCTTCCATCAAGTTTCTCCTTCTGCAGAAAACTACAATTCCTTTATAACTGGAGGTCAGAATTTCCTTTTTAGATTAAATGGTGACTGCAATTGCTCTGCATGTCTTCATCTAGTCTCTCTCTCTCTCTCTCTCTCTCTCTCTCTCTCTCTCTCTGTGTGTGTGTGTGTAAATATTGTGTCTTTAGATCATATACTTGTACTTGGCTGCTTTATTGATTGCACAACCCCTGATCTGCAAGCTATATAACTTAAAAAGAGGGGTGCACTGATTTAAAATAATATAGCAAAGGTGAAAAATGGGAAACGATTTTCCAGCAGTATGAACATGGCTTCTTGATAACATTTTTGACCTTCACAGTGATCTATAAATCAAAGTCTGAGGGGCCACTGTAACTGTACTAGGTCCCTTGGGATTAATATATTTCAAGGTAGACAAGGTAGCTAGGCTGTAGGCTTTATGTTTTCCAGGAAGTTAAGAATGTCATTGAATAGTAAGCTTACACATTTTCAAAACAAATGGTCACTCATACTGATCCAATCTGTGTCCTGGCCCATTCTCATAGTTACAACTGTATAAAGAAGAGACTATGAGATTATAGCAGTTTTACTTCCTATGTGAGTGATTCTGACTTCTGGGATATATACAGTATTCAACTCCTAACATCCAAGAGGCTAAAGAATGATGCAAAGGCTCCCACTGCTTACATGAGAAGAATGCAATTACAACCAGCCTGCCTTCCATTGAGGACCTGTACGAGCCAGAAAGAGGACTGTGAAAATATCTATAGGCCCTTCACATCCTGGATAATAAACTGTTTCAACTTCTTCCCTCAAGATGACACTACAAGGTATTGCACGCCAAAACAAATAGACAGTCTCCCCACCACCACCAATGCAGTGATGGGCTGCTACAGGTATGGTCAGTATACGCAGAACCGGTAGAAAAAATTTGAGGTTTATTTAAAAAATTTTCCCTTCTGGGCTCTGGGTATGTTTTCCCTATCGCAGTAAATGTGTGTGTGTGTGTACATACACATACAGTTTATATAGTAGATAATATATATTTTTGTGTGTCTGTGTATAACATGTATGTACACATGTTTTATTTATTTATTTATTTATTGGACTTATATGCTGCCCCTCTCCGTGGACTCCGTGGACTCCATGGACTCAGACATATGGCATATATACATAGAATTAAATAGTATACAGTGATCCCCCGCTCGTTGCGAGGGTTCCGTTCCAGGACCCCCCGCAACGAGCGGGTTTTCGCGAAGTAGCGCTGCGGAAGTAAAAACACCATCTGCGCATGTGCAGATGGTGTTTTAAACTTCCGCAGCGCTAGCGAGGAGCCGAAGATTGGGGGGCGGCGCGGCTGTTTTAAAACGTCACCGCCGACATGGGGGGCTCGCTAGCACCCCCCGAACCCCCAACCCGGGTTTGGGGGGGTGCTAGCAAGCCCCCCATGTCGGCGGGGATGTTTTAAAACACCCGCGCGGCTTTCCAATGAGTCTCGAAGACAAACGTGGAAGTTTGCCGTTTGTCTTCGGGACTCATTGGAAAGCTCCGATCGTTTTAAAACAGTTGCGCCGTTCTCCGCTGACTCCTGGCGAACTTCCCCGCTTTAGGAGTCAGCAGAGAACGGCGCGCCTGCTTGGCTTCGCTCGCCGCTGCAGCCAACGCGCGCTACGATCTTCCGGGCCAGCCAGGCTCAGTCACGGAAGGCAGCCGCTTGGCCCGGGATGCTGGGCCGAGAGGAGCCGGGCTTGATCCGCTGAGCCTGGCTGGCCCGGAAGATCGTAGCGCGCGTTGGCTGCAGCGGCGAGCAAAGCCAAGCTGGCAGCAATGTCGCCGCCGCTGCAGCCAACGCGCGCTACAATCTTCCGGGCCAGCCAGGCTCAGCGGATCAAGCCCGGCTCCTCTCGGCCCAGCATCCCGGGCCAAGCGGCTGCCTTCCGTCACTGAGCCTGGCTGGCCCGGAAGATCGTAGCGCGCGTTGGCTGCAGCGGCGGCGACATTGCTGCCGGCTTGGCTTCGCTCGCCGCTGCAGCCAATGCGTGCTACGATCTTCCGGGCCAGCCAGGCTCAGTCACGGAAGGCAGCCGCTTGGCCCGGGATGCTGGGCCGAAAGGAGCCGGGCTTGAAGATCGCAGCGCGCGTTGGCTGCGGTGGCGAGGGCTTGCGATGGAGGGTGGAGGAAGCGGCCATGGGAGGGCGAGCTGCCTCAGGGAGGAGGATCGGGTGGGACCAGGTGGGGGCTTGAATTTCTCTGCTGGAAAGAAGCGGCCAGGGCGAAGGGCGGGCGAGCGGCGAAGGGTGGGCGAGCGGGTGCTGGGGAGGGCTTCTCGCCCTCCCGCCAGCAAGAGGGGGAGCGAACGGCGTGGGCAGGCGAAGGGCGGGCGAGCGGCAGCGAGGAGTTTGCGTGGGCGGTGGGGAAACTCCTCGCTGATGCCAGCAAGAGGGGGAAGACCCAGGGAAGCCGCCCAGCAGCTGATCTCCCAGTTGCCATCTACGCATGCGTGCCCATAGAAAAAAAGGGCACGCATGCGTAGATGGTATTTTGACTTCCGGGTTGAAAAATCGCGAATTACCCTGTTCGCAATGGTCGGGGACGCAATAACCGGGGGATCACTGTATTTTGGATGTTCAGTAATAGTAAATAGGGAAATTGTATCTCTTTGAGGAGAGGAGAGGCCAGGCATCCTAACCCTAACCCAAACCCTTGATGTGAGTGACGTCAAGTTGGCTACCTTTAAGCCAGTCACATGACCTTTAAGCCACCTCCGGTCAAATGTTTGTCAAGCCACTCTCACCTGTTCACATGGCTGGCAAGCCACACCCACAAATAAGCCATACCCACAGTGTGGTAGTAAAACATTTTGCAGCCCTTCACTGCCCCTATGCCATCACTTTTCTAAACAACTAATTCCCACATTGTCATGCCCTATGATATCAAACCACCTAGTAGAGCTGTATTTCCTATTATCCTTCTCATCTTTCCTATTATCTACCCCTTTAGTATGTTATGTCTATCACTTCATTGTTTTTACCTTATGATTTATGGTGTCTTACATCACTGAGTGCTGTATCTTATGATTCATGATGCTCCGAGTCTTCGGAGAGGGGCGACATACAAATTTAATAAATAATAATAATAATAATAATAATAATAATAATAATAACAACAACAACAACAACAACTATAATAATAACAACTATAATAATAACAACAACAACAATAATAATAATAATAACAACAACGACAACAACAATAGAGTGCTGTACTGCAGGCCAATGAAGCTGACTTGTAGATCTGAAGGTCAGCGGTTCAAATCTCATCACCGGCTCAAGGTTGACTCAGCCTTCCATCCTTCCGAGGTGGGTAAAATGAGGACCCGGATTGTGGG
This sequence comes from Erythrolamprus reginae, assembly GCF_031021105.1. Lineage (NCBI taxonomy): Eukaryota > Metazoa > Chordata > Lepidosauria > Squamata > Dipsadidae > Erythrolamprus > Erythrolamprus reginae. The sequence goes on from NC_091950.1 coordinate 79,658,036, forward strand.
GGCAATAGCCTAGCTCTATTTAAAAAGTGCTATTGCTATGCTAACATGTTGTAAGCCGCCCTGAGTCTAAGGAGAAGGGCGGCATAAAAAAATCAAATAAATAAATAAATAAAATTAATAATAATAATAATAATAATAATAATAATAATAATAATAACAACAACAACAATGGTATTATGATCATGATTTATAATGTGTTGCTTGTATGTAAACTGAGAGCTTGTGCAATGGAAACCAATTCCTTGTGTGTCCAATCACACTTGGCCACTAAAGAATATTCTGTTCTATGCTTCATCATTCTAATCTCCCACCACCCCTGTAGATTAGAGGTGGGATTCACATAATTTCCTTATTTTCTTTGCTGAGCAATGAAAATGTGAATGAATGTGCATGCATGCTTCAGTCCCATGCATGACTTCTGAGCATGCACGCAGCCTTCTGCTCATGTGCTTTTCTCATGCATGCAGCTCGCACGCATGCCGCAGCTTAGAAAACCTGGTGAAATAGGATGGAATAGCGCCAGGGCCAACAGATTGCTACTATCAGTTCCCCCAAACCGGTCTGAACTGGCTGAACAGAACTTCTACTGCAGATGAGGTTGAGTTGCAGACATGGTTGAGGCAGGTATGGCCAAAATGGCAAACTAACAGGTGCACCCCTTCCAGCAGTGGGTTGCTCCCAGTTTGGACCAGTTCTAAGAACTGTTAGTGCTAATTTATTTGTTTGTTTGTTTGTTTGTTTGTTTGTTTGTTTGTTTGTTTGTTTGTTTGTTTGTTTGTTTGTTTGTTTGTTTGTTTGTTTGTTTGTTTGTTTATTTATTTATTTATTTTATTTATTTATTATTTTTTTATTTATTTATTGGATTTGTATACCGCCCCTCTCTGCAGACTCGGGGTGGCTAACAACAGTAATAAAACAGTATATAAAAATAATCCAATATTAAAAGCAGTTAAAAACCCATTATATAAAAACCAATCATACATACATACATACATACCATGCATAAAATTGTAAAGGCCTACGGGGAAAGTGTATCTCAGTTCCCCCATGCCTGGCGGCAGAGGTGGGTTTTAAGCAGCTTACGAAAGGCAAGGAGGCTGGGGGCAATTCTAATCTCTGGGGGGAGTTGGTTCCAAAGGGCCAGGGCCGCCAGAGAGAAGGCTCTTCCCCTGGGTCCCACCAAGCAAAATTGTTTGGTTGACGGGACCTGGAGAAGACCCACTCTGTGGGACCTAACTGGTCGCTGGGATTCGTGCAGCAGAAGGCGGTCCCTGAGGTAATCTGGTCCTAATATCAGGAGACTCCACCCACCTACCCAGGTGCATGCGCAGAAGCATCTGGGCATATGCAGAAGCATTGTGTGCAAGTGCACACATGAACTGGTAGTAAAGGATTTAAGAACCCGCTACTGATCCCTCCCTACTCTTACGTGATTCTGATTAAAAATTTGTGAAAAGAGGTCTTGAATGATAATAACCTTCTTTTTTCATATCCCACCAATGATTTACATACGGTAAGAATACAAAGCTTGCTTTGTCTGTAAGGGCATGGTCAATGAAGGGAAAATATTGCTTTTTTTTCAGAGATCATTTTCCTGTGGAAAAAAAAAAGAATGATCATTCAAAGATTTCTCTATACCTTCAGCAATATGTTTAAATAAATATATTTATGATGCACTAAATTGGCATTTGATGGAAGCTACTATTAAAAAAAAACTCTTGTCATATTACTCTTGTTGAATTGCTCATAAATTCAGGGTTGAACAAAGTGATCAGATTACATTAAATGCATGTTGGTATCTCTAACTTTCTGCAATGAATTAAAACTGGCTGATCATGTCTCAAGTGCATTTCATTTGCTGTTGATTCATGTGCAGCAATATAACTTTCAAAATTCCCTTATGCCACCAAACTGACTCTGATATACTGAAGGCTGGAGAAGATTATGGTAGCTCTAAGATTGAAAACTCTATCATGGCAACAGATAAATGCAGTAAAGATATCATGAATGCATAAACAAAACCATCCGCTATAGAAATAACTATTCATTTAATCCACTGCTGAATTCAAGAGAGAGGCTTGTTGTTTAATGACTATGAAAAAACAGACCAAAATATGTAAATGCCAATATATTGTTTCTGTTCTCTTCTTATTAATCTTTGTTTTGTGCACTGTAAAAAAAGACATTTGAGTTTCCTTTATGCATTCAAAATAAATGTGTTATTCACAAAACAGGATAAGTCAGGTGAATTGAGAGCAATCAAAATGCAGGAAGGTAGAAAATTTGCAAAAACTACTTTTTATTAAAATAAAAAGTCAGTCGCAGAAATAACTTTTCCCCCATCCCCCACCCCTTTGCACAGGACTTTTTTGTTCCTTTGTTTTGAAACCCAATCCATCTTTAAAGGCTTTTTAAGCTGGCAAAAAAATGCATTATTATTAAGCTGGTAGCTTCTATTGTTTCAGAGGTAGCTATGGCTATGGATGAATGCTTTCAACAGAAGTTAAAAGAGATAATGAGCCTTTAATGATACAAAATCAGAGCCTTGTGTGCTTAGTGAAGCTTGACACAAGCTCTAGTTTTCAGCCAGCAAGAGGGGCTTATACTATCTCCCAGTTTTCTAAGCTCCAAATACCCACAAAAATGCTTTCTTATCCAACTCTCTCTCAAGATATTATCAGTAGTAGATGTCTGTGATGCTCAACTGTTAAGTGACATGAAGCATCAAATAGCCAGGGTGAAAGTAAATTCAATTTTGTCATCTACTCACCTGAAATCTTTTAATGGATAGGAAGTAGAAATAATTTTCCAGGTAGATTCCTTATGCATATATTTATAGCAATTATTTAGGGTTTTTTCCGCCTGAAGTTTCTTTATCTGCTTCATTTACCATAGGCAAATAGAACTTTCACAGTTGAACTTTTTAAACTAGCTTCAGTGAAGCCAACATAAAGTATTTATATTAATTAATCTCTCCCTCACAGACACACATCTGCTAGGATTGAGTATCTTAGGATTCATGTTTAATTCTTTAATTTATATTAAGAATTTGCTGTGTGAAATGAAAGATGGAAGCCATATAGAATTCCAAAATAAAAAGCAATCACATTAGGAATTGCTGCCAACCTGCCTTCCATTGAGGACCTGTATACTGCACAAGTCAAAAAGAGGGTGGTGGAAATAATTACTGGCCCCTCACATCCTGGACACAAATTGTTTCAACTCCTACCCTCAAAACGTCACTACAGAGCACTGCACTCCAAGATAACTAGACACAAGAGCAGTTTTTTCCTGAACGCCATCACTCTACTAAACAAATAATTCCCTCAACACTGTCAAACGTTTTACTAAGTCTGCACTTCTATTTCTACTAGTTTTTTCTCATCATTCCTATCATCCTTTTCCTCCCACTTAGGCCTGTATTATTGTAACTTGTTGCTTGTATCCTAAGATTTTTATTAATATTGATTATTTCTTCATTGCTTATTGGATCCCTATGACAATCACTAAGTGTTGTACCTTGTGATTCTTGACAAATGTATCTTTTTCTTCTATGTACACTGAGAGCATATGCACCAAGACAAATTCCTTGTGTATCCAATCACACTTGGCCAATAAAGAATTCTATTCTATTCTATTCTATTCTATTCATGAGATGTGGTGGTGCAGTGGTTAGAATGCATATTGCAGGCTAATTCTGCTAACTGCTAGCAGTTCGATTCTGATCAGCTCCAGGTTGACTCAGCATTTCATCCTTTTGAGGCCAATAAAATGAGGAACCAGATTGTTGAGGGCAATAGGCTGACTCTGTAAACCACTTAGAGAGGCCTGTAAAGCACTGTGAAGTGGTATATAAGTCTAAGTACTATTGCTATTGCTAAATCAGATGAATTCAGGTTAGTTGGCTATAATTAATATATCTGGAATCTCTGAAGATATGAGCCATAATTATTCAAACAAAGACGCTACAAGTGAATCTCATAATTATAGTTAGGCTAATTTAAAAACTTACTAAGTTTCAATCTTTATTTCCTGCTCCAGTTAAAATTATATTTTCAAAATTTTGAGGAATATTGAGAAGCCCAGATGGAAGAAAAGGTCCTTTAAAATCTTTATTCATAAGTTCTAGAAATTACCAAGAAGGAATGATGCATGTTACAAATAACAAATTAATTTTTCTATCTAGTGTAGACAAAAAAGAAATCAGATCAATATGAACTTTGGATGTTTATATTTAACATAAACTTTGTTTTCCAATAAAAACTTACAAAAGAAATATTTTTCTCTGACAACTGGACAAGTTAATAAATAACTGGGAAAACATATTAATTAATTCTTTAACTTATATTAAGAATTTTCTGTTTGAAGGGAAAGATGGAGGCCATATTGAATTCCAAAATCAAAACCAAACACATTAGGAATTAATTAATATATTTATGTATATATTTAGCTTACATAATTAATAGTAATAATCCATTCCAGAGTCAAACTACTTCACTCTATCAAGACGTCTTTTAAAGTTTGTTTATTTTGTTTTTCCATAAGGAGCTCAAGGCAGTGCATATAATACAGTGAAGGGCTACCAAAATTTTTACTACCACACTGTGGGCGTGGCTTAAGCAGGACGCCCTGCATTTTCTTTCAACATCTTTAAATGCAAATTGGGTGCTCTGGGGTGGAGCTCCATTTTTGCTACCCTAGCCCACCCTGATCTAATACCTAAGAACCAAGGGCAGATTCCCATTCCCGCTGCTACCGATGTGCTTCGCGTACAGCTTCTGTTCTCCTGCATGTGCGTGTGAATGTCCCAGGGTGTTTTTGCTTCTGCGCATGCACAGGAAGCAAAATCTCATGGGGGGACATATGTGTGAGAGAGATTTCAGCTATTTTTTTGCTTCTGCGCATGCGCAGAAGCAAAAAAACCTGGGACACGCACGCACACATGCAGGAGAACAGAAGTTGCACATGCAGCACAACTTTTGCTACCAGTGCGCCATCCTTATCCGTACCAGTAGCAACCCAATACTGCTAAGAACATTAAAAAAAAAGCAAGGCCCTGTTGGATTGAACCCTTGGCCAATACAATCTAGCAGTGAGTTTTCATCCATCAGTTTCACCATGAAGCCTCTCATCTCCCAACAGATGATCTTCAGAGAGTGTTACACTGCCATTAGAACTAATAACTGGTGATTCCCATAACTTCCATGAATTGTTCCAACATTTTTGAAAATCTAAGTATATAATGTTTACCCTTATCAACATGTGCTGTATACCCACAAAAAGTCAAATATATTAGTTAGACAGGATCTTCCTTTAGTGAAACCATGCTTGGGCACCCTTGAAGAAGGCCTACGTCTGTAAATGATGGGTTATTTTATCTTTAAAAGCAATTGCCATTATCTTCCCCAAAACAAATGTTGAGCTGAAAGACATATAATTTCCTGGTTCTTCCGGTGAGCTATTCTTCCACTACCAGTTTTAGCTTCACCATAATTGTGACAGATAAATTGGATTGAGAGATAGCGGCTGGTGCAAATTCATCCAGTGAGGTTCTTTGACTGAGTATGGATTTGAACCTGGGTGTCAGGCTCAAAACCAAGAATTACACATAATGATTTTTCCAATCGGAGGATTCCCCCTCCCATTGTTTTATGCCTATATAAAAAAAATCTTGCCAGACTGAGCACCCTACTATCTCCATTAAGGAAAGTCTGTCTTTGTCCTCTGTCACCTGGACTGAGTCACCTCTCTTCCTCTAAAGCATCTCTCCTTCCTGGGAATCCACTATGTTCCATTACACTAAGTCTTTCCAGTTCAAGACTTATACTGCCGCACTGGAACTGTATATAATTTTCCCCAATGTGGCACCATGCAAAATTTTTGCCACAATAATTGCCAATCAATGCAGCCAGCATTTATGATACTGGATTTCCAAAGCAGCTTAACATTACCAGAGTGGAAACAGCTGCTAAAGCTCAACAGGCATAGGAGGGGCAGGGGGGGGGGAAAGCAATTTCTATATCAAAAACAGCAACAGAATTGTTGTGGTTCCTATTTAATGGTCTGTATTTTCCCTGGTCCTTAATGGCATATCTGACTGATATACACTAGAGACTTCAGTTATTTAACCATTAAAGTATTGTAGTATTAACCATCAGTGTAGTAAAAAGATCACATTTGGAACATAGGTATCAGAATTATCCATGGGAAAATATATTAATGCTCCTCTGGTGTCTTTGTCTGGTTTGTTGGTTTGTTTTTAATTTTGAGACTGACAATCTTCTCCTAATGCTTTTGGAGGGCAAGGTGCTACTGTCAGTGAGATTCTCAGATTCTATATCCCCAAAATCATAAATGTTCTGAGACATTATACTGAAAAAGAATTTCAAATATAATGTGTACCCTACAATATATCTGGATACTGTGGCTTAGAAGAAAATCGGATGGATAAGAAACATTATGCAATGAGACAAGAGTAGCAATTGATTCAATTGTTTTCCTTCCATGCTTTACCCAATTGCCCAATTCAACATCATCAGTTGAAAAAGGGCATTTTGTCTCCCAAAAGGTCTAGAGTTTCGTACGAATAGAACAACATCATTCCCTGTAATCCAATTACAAACTATGTAACCTGTTAGAAAACAGATTCTCACCCCACCCCATCTTGCTAAATAAAGATCATCTCATTTGCCACTCCAAATACTAAGAAATAAATCTTAGAAACATAGAAGTCTGACGGCAGAAAAAGACCTCCTGGTCCATCTAGTCTGCTCTTATACTATTTTCTGTATTTTATCTTAGGATGGATATATGTTTATCCCAGGCATGTTTAAATTCAGTTACTGTGGATTTATCTACCACGTCTGTTGGAAGTTTGTTCCAAGGATCTACTACTCTTTCAGTAAAATAATATTTTCTCATGTTGCTTTTGATCTTTCCCCCAACTTACTTCAGATTGTGTCCCCTTGTTCTTGTGTTCACTTTCCTTTTAAAAACACTTCCCTCCTGGACCTTATTTAACCCTTTAATATATTTAAATGTTTCGATCATGTCCCCCCTTTTCCTTCTGTCCTCCAGACTATACAGATTGAGTTCATTAAGTCTTTCCTGATACGTTTTATGCTTAAGACCTTCCACCATTCTTGTAGCCCGTCTTTGGACCCGTTCAATTTTGTCAATATCTTTTTGGAGGTGAGGTCTCCAGAACTGAACACAGTATTCCAAATGTGGTCTCACCAGCATTCTATATAGCGGGATCATAATCTCCCTCTTCCTGCTTGTTATACCTCTAGCTATGCAGCCAAGCATCCTACTTGCTTTCACTACCGCCTGACTTCACTGTTCACCCATTTTGAGACTATCAGAAATCACTACCCCTAAATCCTTTTCTTCTGTAGTATTTGCTAACACAGAACTGCCAATACAATACTCAGATTGAGGATTCCTTTTCCCCAAGTGCATTATTTTACATTTGGAAACATTAACCTGCAGTTTCCATTGCTTTGACCATTTATCTAGTAAAGCTAAATCATTTACCATATTACAGATGCCTCCAGGAATATCAACCCTATTGCACACTTTAGAGTCATCGGCAAATAGGCAAACCTTCCCTACCAAACCTTCCCCTATGTCACTCACAAACATATTAAAAAGAATAGGACCCAGAACAGACCCTTGTGGCACACCGCTTGTAACCTGACTCTGCTCAGAATACTCGCCATTAACAATAACTCTCTGATGTCTACGCTTCAGCCAGCTGCAAATCCATTGAACTATCCAGGGATTAAGTCCAATCTTCACTAATTTATCTATCAGCTCTTTATGTGGAACTGTATCAAAGGCTTTGCTGAAGTCCAGGTAGGCAATATCCACGGCACCACCTTCATCCAACACCTTTGTGACATAGTCAAAGAAATCAATGAGATTAGTCTGACATGATTTGCCTTCAGTAAAGCCATGCTGATTTGGGTCCAATAAGTTATTGTCTTTTAGGTGCTGATTTATCCTCTTTTTGAGTAGAGTCTCCATCATTTTAACTACCACTGATGTCAAGCTAACTGGCCTGTAGTTATCAGCTTCTTCTCTACTGCCCTTCTTGTGGATAGGCACAACACTGGCCATTCTCCAATCCTCAGGAACTTCTCCTGTTAACAAGGATTGGTTAAACAAATCAGTCACGGGGGTAGCAATGACAGATCTGAGTTCTTTAAGAACTCTGGGGTGGATGCCATCTGGACCCATTGCCTTATTTATCTTTAATTGTTCAAGTTCTTCTAAGACATCGGCTTCTAAGATCACTGGAGCTGAATCCATACAGCTGGAAGCAATGCTATATCCCTCTATAGTATTATTTTGTAAGGTGTCTTTTGAGAAAACTGAACAGAAGTAGCTATTGAAATGGTCAGCGATCTCCTTATTCCCATTAATGCATGTATTATTCCCGGTACTAAGCTTCGTGATGCCACAGTTTTTCTTCTTCTTATCACTAATATATCTGAAGAAGGTTTTATCCCCCTTTTTTACGGATTTGGCAATTTCTTCCTCTTTTGAAGCTTTAGCAGCATATATTATCTGTTTTGCCTCCTTCTGTCTCATTTTATACACCTCCCTATCAGCTATACTTCCAGACTCTTTATACCTCCTATAGGCAGCCTTTTTTTCATTGACTATAGCCCTTACTTCATTGCTAAACCATAGTGGTTTCTTCTTCCTTTTACCTTTAGTTATTTGTCTTACATACAGTCCAGTGGCTTTTAAGATGGCCTTTTTTAATACAGTCCACTGGGTGCTCGCTCCTGCCATTTTATCCCTCCCCTTTAATTCATTATCTAAATATTCCCCCATTGCATTAAAATTTGTTTTTCTGAAATCCAATACTTTGGTTGCATTATAGGATTGCTCACAATGAGTTTTTATATCAAACCACAAACATAGATGGTCACTGCAACCTAAATTTTCTCCCACCTTGACCTCTGAAACCCAATTCCCATTCGTAAAAACTAAATCTAGAATATTCTCCCCTCTAGTTGGTGTCTTAACCAGCTGTGCCAGAGCTGCTCCTGTAAAGGCCTCTACTATATTCTTACTTTTGCATGTAAGGGCACTGGGGATATTCCAGTCAACATCAGGCATGTTGAAATCACCCATAACCACAATATCTCCCTTTAGTGCCATTTGGGTAATTTCATCCACCATCTTGTTGTCATATTCCTCAGATTGCCCTGGAGGCCTATAAATCACCCCAATTCTAATGACAGAACCTTCTTTATTTTGCATGCAAATCCAGAGAGTCTCCAGATCTTGACATGTATTTTGAATTAGTGTTGTTTTTAGACTTTCTTTAACATAAATGGCTACTCCAACTCCCCTTCTCTCTATTCTATCCTTCCTATACAGTGTATATCCTGGTATGGATATTTCCCATTCATTAGAATCCTTAAACCATGTCTCAGTTATGGCAACCAGATCCAAATTATCTCTAGATATTATGGCCATTAACTCACAGAGCTTGTTGCTCAAGCTTCGAGCATTCGTGCACATTACCCGAACAACATTATTTTCATTATTAGTTTGCCCCTTATCATCCACAACTACATCTACATCTAAATCTTAATGTGCATTGGTACATAAGAATAGTTGGCCTTCCAAAAGCAACCCTTCTGTGCTAAATTACAAGCATATTTCAGGATAGATTTGGATGCTTACTTAATACATTCCTATGGCCTATAATAAAGAATGTCATCAATGATGCACATCTCAAAGTACTTCATGTTGTAAACTAACAGATTCTAGGATGGAAGAAAAGCAGATGTTGAAACTATCATCTATAATAGGGGTCCCAACCCCCCAGGCTGTAGATTGGCATAAATCCATGGCCCACCAGAAATCAGGCCATGCAAGTGAGCAAAACCCCATTCATGCATGTGCAAGAAACAGGCAGCATGCAAAACTACACACGCATACACACATAGTCCATGAAAAAACTATCATACATGGAACTGCTCCTTGGTTCCCATAAGATGAAGGCCATTGAATAGGTGTCATAGAGTGTTTTGACAAGAAAACAAATTAAATGTTAATGCTTTAATTGAGACGGTCAAATTCTATAAAAACAACAGTGAACTGAAGTTGTATTAGTGAATGTTTTGTATTGTAAGTTTGTGCTGAACTTTGCAGTGTTCGGCATGCGGAACCCAAACCCGAACTTTTTTCAAAGTTCGGGTAATTTCGGGTTCGGCCGAACACCATGAAAACGCCGCCGCTTGGGAGGAGAGTAGGGAATCCCATTGTGGGATTTCCCACCTCGTTTGCTTGTGGCGCTGCAAGCAAAAGGAGGTGGGAAATCCCACTAAGGGATTCCGGGGTCAGGGCTTTGACGTAAGGAAGACTACTTCCTGGCCGGCCGAAATGGGGAGGAAGGAGTCTCCATGATGTCAAAGCCCCGCCCCCAGAATCAATTCAATTCAATTCAATTTATTAGATTTGTATGCCGCCCCTCTCCGAAGACTCGGGGCGGCTCACAACAATAATAACATCATACAACAGACAAATCTAATATTTAAAAGAAAAAAAATTATCTAAAAACCCGTTATATAAAACCATACAACACAAGCATACCATACATAAACTATATAAGCCTGGGGGGAAATATCTCAATTCCCCCATGCCTGGCAGTATAGGTGGGTCTTAAGCAATTTACGAAAAACAAGGAGAGTGGGGATAGTTCTGATCTCTGGGGGGAGTTGATTCCAGAGGGCTGGGGCTGCCACAGCTCTTCACCTGGGGCTCACCAGACGACATTGTTTAGTCGATGGGACCCAGAGAAGGCCAACTCTGTGGGACCTTATCAGCCACTGGGATTCGTGCGGCAGAAGACGGTCTCGGAGGTATTCTGGTCTGATGCCATGAAGGGCTTTATAGGTCATCACCAACACTTTGAATTGTGACCGGAAACTGATCAGCAGCCAGTGCAGGCCATGGAGTGTTGGAGAAATGTGGGCAAACCTAGGTAAACCCACAATAGCTCTCGCAGCCTCATTCTGCACGATCTGAAGTTTCCGAACACTTTTCAGAGGTAGCCCCATGTAGAGAGCATTGGAGTAGTCAAACCTAGAGGTGATGAGGGCATGAGCGACTGTGAGCAATGACTCCCTGTCCAAATAGGGCAGCAACTGGTGCACCAGGCGAACCTGTGAAAACGCCCTCCTCGCCACAGCCGAAAGATTATGTTCCAATGTCAGCTGTGGATTGAGGAGGATGCCCAAGTTGGGGACCCTCTCCGAGGGTGGCAATAATTCCCCCACCCCCCAGAGTAATGGACGGACAGATGGAATTGTCCTTGGAATGCAAAACCCACAGCCACTCCATCTTGTCGAGGTTGAGTTTGAACTTGTTGACACCCATCCAGACCCCAACAGTCTCCAGGCACCAGCACATCACTTCCACTGCTTCACTGACTGGACATGAGGTGGAGATATATAACTGGGTATCATCAGCATACTGATGATACCTCACCCCATGCCCTTGGATGATCTCACCCAAGTTGGCCTTCTCCAGTGTCCTTCTCCAATGTCATTTGGCGGGACCCAGGGGAAGAGCCTTCTCTGTGGCGGCCCCAACCCTCTGGAACCAACTCCCCCCAGAGATCAGAATTGCCCCCACCCTCCTCGCCTTTCATAAGCTTCTTAAAACCCACCTCTGTCATCAGGCATGAGGGAATTGAAATATTCCCTTCCCCCTAGGCTTATACAATTTATGCATGGTATGTTTATGTGTATGTTCGGTTTTTTAAATAAGGGTCTTTTAATTATTTTAAATATTAGATTTGTTATATGTTGTTTCATTATTGTTGTTAGCCGCCCCGAGTCTATGGAGAGGGGCAGCATACAAATCTAATAAATAAATAAATTAAATAAATAAATAAATAAATAAATATAGATAAACAAACAAACAAATAAATAAAACTTTTTAACCACTTAGACCTCTCAAATGATTTTTCCACTAAAACCTTGAAAAATAAGTCCTACTCACATGTATGCTATCGCAATGTCTTTACCACATTCCCTGTGGCTGCTGAAAAGAGTGTGTGTGTGTGTGTGTGTGTGCGAACGTGCATGCGTGCGCAAAACTAAAAGGCCTGTAGCTGCCAAATAGATTGCATACCTTGCTATAGAGCGCTCTGTTTTCTCTGATTGTGCGTTTGATCACCAGAAGGCATACGCTCCATGCCTGATGATCTTTGGGAAACGTTTTCTGGGTTAGCCACATTATGTATGCACCAGCTTGTAAACAAAGAAGAAATGATCTCAGTGTCAACTATGAGATTGAGCTGTAAGAATAACTGAGGCTAACTGATATCATCTTGGAATAACATTAAAAATGCAGTATTGGGGGGGTGAGAGATAGAGAAGGGGGCCAATTGCCAAGGGGAATAAAATTAGCCACCTGATTTATCAACAAAACAATTTTATTTTAGGGAGGCTGGAAATAAGAAGGTGTTACTGAAATGTGAAGGCCTTTAAATCATAGCAAAAACGAAGCAGTAGAAAATTGCCCAGAGCTGAAATTTCTAAGCATACTTATCTAAAAGTAAAATCCCCTAGAAATAAATGGAGCTAAAAAGAATGGCTTTTTAGTAAACACTTTGTACTGGAGCTGGGTTCCAATGTACGTGATTATAGCTGATCCAGTAAGAGAAGGAATGCAGCTCGATGACTCTAATTTGAACGTCATTATTTCTTTGGGCCTCTCTACCTTAAAATTGAAAGAAAAATAGCTGTCTTTCAAAGCAGTGAATACTTTAATGTTGCATTCTTTACTAAAATGTAGGCTGCCTTTAACTATTACTCTTTCCCAAAACACAGCCCTTTGTTTTTTCCCAAAACAGGCTATTGTTGCCTCCTATATAAAATAGAAGTGAACCATGTTATTCTGAAGATTTTTACCACAAGGCACCAGTAGGGGTATTATCTTTTCATGATCAAATAACAGATATGCTTCATTGATTTAATTTGATAGATTTTTATATCAAGCTTATGCACATTTCTGTAGTTTGAGTCTGTAAAAAAAATCACATTCTCTCTTGGAGGTGGAAATACACAAATGTTGATATCTATCTCAGGGGGATTTTAACTGAATCACTGCAGATATAAACACTGCATTCCAAATCAATGTATAATGTATCATTGATTCTTTTCTTCTGTACATTCTACTGTGCACTGAAACCCATTGACTTTCTATCGTCTTCTTTCTAACACAATGTTTACCTTTCTTCCTATCCTTCCACCCCTTGGTCTATTTCTGCTCCCTTTCTTTCATCCTTTACCACTTACCTTCAAGAACCAAGAACCATTTATTTATTTATTTATTTATTAGATTTGTATGCCGCCCCTCTCCGTAGACTCGGGGCGGCTCACAACAAAATAAAACAGTTAATGACAAATCTAATAATTATAATTTAAAATATTTTTTTAAAAAACCATTTACTACGCAAACATACATACAAACATACCATGCATAAATTGTATATGCCCGGGGGAGATGTCTCAGTTCCCCCATGCCTGACGACAAAGGTGGGTTTTAAGGAGCTTACGAAAGGCAAGGAGAGTAGGGACATTTCTAATCTCTGGGGGGAGCTGGTTCCAGAGAGTCGGGGCACCACAGAGAAGGCTCTTCCCCTGGGGCCCGGCAACCGACATTGTTTAGTTGACGGGACCTGGAGAAGACCCACTCTGTGGGACCTAATTGGTCGCTGGGATTTGTGCGGCAGAAGGCAGTCTCAGAGATATTCTGGTCCAATGCCATGAAGGGCTTTAAAGGTCATAACCAACACTTTGAATTGTGACTGGAAATTGCTTCCCATCATCCTTCATCCAGTTCTGCCATCTCCAGTGTTTGCTCTGCCTCTTGTATCTGCTTCTCAAAGGTCCCCTATTCACAGTCCTCTCTTTTCTCTGCAAGCATATAACGTTTTATTTCAGTATAGCTAGAGAAATACTTCCTTAACATATCATCTTTTTCTAAGTGGCGGATCATATTCACAAATCCCTACAGTGTCATCGAGAGACTCCTAGGTTTCCATTTAGGACTCTAGAGCTATTTGAACCATAGGTTTAGTCAGGCCAATCACTCATGCTTTAAACTATCCTTAATGCATGTTCAAGGAACATCTACCAATTTTCATTCTCTTAGGTTGAGCAAGATAAACCGTGCAAATTATATGTCCGGTTATGAAAAACTTTAAGAGGAGAGGAAACAAAAGGCAGATGGATTAGTTCACTTTTAATCCCAAGATGGAGTACAATAAAACAAACTAATAAGACTGAACAATTAGAAATGTTTAAATATTTAAATATTTTTTAAAAATTAAATTAAAATAGGAAACCATCAACAATATCAATAACACCTTTTTTGTAAAAAATTTTATTTATTTTAAAATATAAAACGCACTCACAATATACAAGTGCTCAGTGATTTGTGCCCACCACCAGACAACATTCGAACCCCTCAATCAAAATGGGGGCATATTTTATATATACCATTTTAACTCAAGATCAATATATCTATTTACGTATCATAAAGTGATTCCAATTTATTACTTGTAGCTTGGTCTCGAATTCTACTAACCATATGTCCTCTTATCTTGTCCCATCAGTTCTCGCAAATTGGTTTCATTAGCCAAATTCATCCTCTTGTCCATAATCTCAAATTGAATATGATCCACCATGTACCGGTACCAATTTTGTATCATCTATTTTGTTGCATCCTTTCAACCCAAGACTATTACTGCCTCAGCACTTTCTATCACTGCTTGTTTTATTTCTCTAAATTCTCCCATCTCGTTGTTTTTAACTAATATTGCCTACAATATCAGTAACACCTCAACCATATTACTGATATGACGATCAGGAAGATGAAACTTCATATCATTAACTTTTTTAAAAAATACACATGTGCTCAAAAACAAAATTAAGGGTGGGACTCTGTTTTAAGGTCTGTCAAAGACTAGATCTTTACTCGAAGCTATCTTATCTGAAGATCTGCTGACAAAGTCAAGATTAAAGATTAAAAAGTGTAACGTTTTAAACAATAGAGGTTCAATGGAGAAACAATAAAAAGAGGCCTACCATACACAATACCGAACTGTATCATATTTCTCTCTGTGCTTTTCCTATAGGTAGTGCTTGAGTTTATTTATTTGTTTGTTTGTTTGTTTGTTTGTTTGTTTGTTTGTTTGTTTGTTTGTTTGTTCGTTCGTTCGTTCGTTCATTCATTCATTTATTTATTGGATTTGATTTGATTTGTATGCCACCCCTCTCCATAGACTCGGGGCAGCTAACAACAATAATAAAAAAACATCATGTAAATCCAATACTAAAACAACTAAAAAACCCTTATTTTAAAACCAATCATACCTACCTACAAACAAACATACCATGCATAAATTGTAAAGGCCTAGGGGGAAAGAGTATCTCAGTTCCCCCATGATGGCAGAGGTGGGTTTTAAGGAGCTTACGAAAGGCGAGGAAGGTGGGGACAATTCTAATCTCCGGGGAGAGTTGGTTCCAGAGGGCTGGGGCCGCCACGGAGAAGGCTCTTCCCCTGGGTCCCGCCAAACGACATTGTTTAGTTGACGGGACCCGGAGAAGGCCCACTCTGTGGGACCTAACTGGTCACTGGGATTCGTGCAGCAGAAGTTATCTCTCTTCACCTTCTTGCATTATCCAATAGTTTTATCATTTTTGCTGTTACTTGGGCTAGAAGGAGAAATCTTGTTAATTTTACCTGGGGAGGAAGGACAACAGGATAGGGAACATCTCCATCCTTTTACTATTCCACCCTTCTAATTATAATGGAGGAGTTTGCCAATAAGAAAAATAAAATAGTGGTCACCCTGAGTCCGCGAGGAGAAGGGTGGCCTATTTATCAAACCAACCAACCAACCAACCAACCAACAAATAAATTCTGATGGTGAATCAGATGGCTCTGCTCTGAAAACAAGGCATAAAACACTCCTTACAAACCACAGGGGAGGTGAAAATGAAGAGAAATGGGTATAGGACATACAGTATGTTCCTGCTCTCAGTGATCACTCGTCCATGTTCTCATTGAGGCAAGCAAGTAGGGTAGATCAGCCTTAAATTATCGGTATGGATGTTGTTTCTTATTATCTTGGTACAGGAAAATACTATGTAAATATCCCCTTTTTTGGTGGTGTGTGTGTTTGCGTGTGTGTGTGTATTTGACATTCAGGTGGCTACCTTAAACTGGGCATGGGTTGCTGCCTTCTCATAGAGTCACACACGTAGGGAAGGTTGCAGATAAGGGAAGTTCCTCTGTTTGCTTCCAGAAAATTTACTGTGCCTGTTGGATTATTTTGGCAGAAAATGAAAACAATTACATTCAAGCTGTGGCAAATTAAGCTCATTTGAAATGAGCAGTCACCAATTTTGTGCAGAACTGTAGTAGAAACAGGTAGAACAATCTGAGTCAGACTGAACACAATCATCATTAAAAACAAATTGCAACCAATTATGTTATTTGTAATGCTTCTGTGATTACTGACATATGATGCAGAGCAGCTGGATTAAAATAGTAAAGGTCAATATGGAAAACTGCATTAGAAACGTCTTATTTCTGGCATCATAGTACCGTTTCCCTTTAATAGGAAACTGCAAATTGAGCATATATTGCTTGATTTGATAAAGTGACTTTATGTGAATAAAATATTTTTTCTCCTTCTCTAGGCAGGGAGGCAAATGATCTTCTATATACTGTACTTTTATATTTCTTATAAAATAGAGGGAAATATTTGGAAATTAACTTTTTAAAAAAGAAAAAAGTTTTGTTTAAATTTTTTTGTTCATCTTTTTCTAGGGCAATTCAAAAGATCAAAATATACACAGGACAGAACCAGTGAGATCTTTTCAAGCAAAACTTTACATTGGTTCCTCCTCTGGAAAGCAATTTGATTTTCAAATGTCTTATCTTTGAAGCAGTGAGAACTCCCATAACACAAGTTCCAGAAAGCAAACTATTCACAGAGTTGCAGTTACAATTAACATCTAAGTTTCTTTAATTACATTTCAAAAATAATTAATATGGGGAGAGCTTTATTTTGTTAATAGAAATAGCACTTAGACTTATATACTGCTTAACTGTGCTTTATAGCACAGTGTACTCTCTAAGTGGTTTACAGAGTCGGCATATTGCCCCCAACAATCTGGCTCCTCGTTTTACCAACCTCCGAAGGATAGAAGGCTTCCTGAGTCAACCTTGAGCCTGGTGACATTCAAACTGCCAAACTGCAGTCAGCCATCAGTCAACAGAAGTAGCCTGCAAGTATAGCATTCTAAGCACATGGATGTATGTGTGGATGAATGGATCGATAGATCGATCGATCGATCGATTGATCGATTGATCGATGGATCGATGGATTGATTGATCGATGGACCGATGGACCGATGGACCGATTGATTGATTGATCGATTGATTGATCGATTGATCGATTGATATAGGGACAGATAGATGATGATGATGATGATGATGATGATGGAGGAGGATGAGGAGGACAAGGAGGGATGGAGGGAAATTTAGCACTTAAATAAAATAAGGATATATATGTTTTGCTTTTAGCAGTATTTACAATGTTAGGAGGATTAGTAGGAGCCACAGTGCTGGATTTCACCAGCTAGTGGGTCTCTTTGTAGTTGTTTTCATCTACAGTATTCCACTTGCAGTAAAATTGCCCCTGCCCCCAAAGCACACAAAGTAATATTATCATCTCATGTCAGAAATGCAAGAACTAGAAAGGGGCAAAATTATTAATTTAAACTTGAAAAGTTTGAAAACTTTAATAAAAACATAAATTTATATAGTTCTAGCTCAATGCCTGGCAACATTGATGGCAGGTATATTTCCAACCAGTAAATCATTCTGTGTGCATGTCAGTACCAGGAGGCATAATAACATGTAATATGTAATCATAAAATTTTACATAATATTTATATTTTTATGCGCTATGCATAAGTAATCAGACTAGCACCAAAAACTTCTAGAACATATATATTTAGTCAGAATGAAAGCATTCTCTACATGAACATATTTCATCTACTTAGTAGAAGCAGAATCCTCAGATTGATTGGGGTCCTTATTGTCAGAGTCTCATAATGGTAAGTGATATGTAAAACTATTGAGAGTAGAACCTTCTTCTGCCCTTGATATGCAATGTAGTAATGTATGGCCTGGAACTTCTAAGTAAATCAACGATGTCTACATAACTAAAGTTAATGGCATAAATTCCCATGACTGGGAGCAAGACAATTGGATTTAATAAAAATATGGTCCAGCTAAATTTATACTTTATAATTCACATTTTTATGGGAAACATTAAACATATATATAAGTTTTGGTGGTATCTAGGAACTTCTTTCTAAACTAATAATAACTAGAATAAGTAACTTAAAACAGACTTGTTTACCAAGACTGAAGACTTGATCCAAGATAACGTGGACTTTCAGAGTAATTTGGTTTACCTTTTATTTGTCTATACTATTATATAACTACTAGTTTCACAACAAAGGTGTTTTTATTGTCACGTTATCAAATTACTTTATAGAAGACTGTTTCAATGTTCTTTTTTCTGTGTAACAGAAGAAAAACATAAAAATAAATAGCTAACTAACAATACTGGAGCTTGGCTATATTTCAGTTTGGCTTTAACTATCAGGTCACAGATATGATGGCTGTTCTGGTCATAATCTCTGAAAGTCTGCCCAAGAAAGGACAAAAAAAAATTTAAATGCTGCTTTCAGAAACATCATGTGCTGCCTCCACCTTACATTTTCTCCTGTCTGAAAAATATGGGGAAGGTGATATTTTAAGGTGAGAGAATCATGCAGCAAAATGTAATGAAAACAAGCAAAGAATCATAAAGTTAGAAAGGTCCCATTAGGCCACTGAGATCAACTTCTTACTCAATGCAGGAATCCAAATTAAAGCATCCCAGACAGATGTCTAGCCTCCATTTGAACATATAAGATGATGGGAAGCCTACCATCTTACTGGGTAATTGGTTCCACTGTCAAACTTCTCTTATTGTTCTATCATTCACTTAGACTTTGTCTTCCTGTAACCTAAATCCATTATTCCCTGCATCTTTTGTCCATGCGAACTGAGAAAAAATGTTTGTGGGTTGCACCTATATATGGAAACTGAACGGTAAGTGGAAAGCATTTAAATTAAAGATGAACTGAGTAAAGCCAGGGCATAATTCCTCTGGGTGGATAGGAAACAAAAATACATAAGAAAGGGTGCAGACAAAAAAAAAGGGTGGGATGAATGCATGGAGCTGAGAAAGGATTATAGCAATGAATATAGTAGAAAAAGTTTTAAATAATGCCACAAAGCTCTTGCAATAAATGGTTTGATAATATGCACTAGAGGGACTCAGAAAAGTGCAGTGTTACATTCCATTAGGCCAGTACTGTCTACATTCAATAGCTGGTGCATAAGTTGGTGATAAATCAATGACTTGCCACACAATCTGTAGAAGGCCCGAAGTTTATGGGAACTTGGGAGGAGTGATTGAGGCAGACGCAGCCACAAAGCATTCTTTCGAGCAGTGCAAGGACATCATACGTCTACCACCTGGGCAGAAGTGGAAGGAGGAGTTGCTGAATGGGCAATGTGACAAGTTTATGGGTGGGAGGCAAGGCATGTGAAATTTCAACTAGGTGGGAAGCTCAGATTTGGATTTCCTAGTGTAGGTGCCAGGATGGCTCCAGAAATAAATTGGAACTTTTAGGAATACCTTGTCTTGGACTCTGATTTAAATTTGGATGTTACCTGGAATTTGACACAATGACTTTCTGGAATCTTTGCATAGAAAGTTTGTGATTTGCCACTGAGCCACAGCCCTTCCCAAAGTTAATAGACTAATTCCCATTCTGCACACAGAACTACTGTTCATGTTAGTCTTTCACTGACTTATTGGTTTCAATTATGATTTTTAATATAAAAAAAGAAATTTTACTGGATGCCCTGAACGTTTTTTTCCTTCACAATGCAGGTAACTGTTTTTTACTTTTAACTCAGGAGATACGTTCTTCTTTAAAATCAGTCAGGAGGTTGGTGAGCAAATCAGGTCTACTACGGTAGGATGTTCAAGAAACTTTCCAAGAAAGAAGTCTCTTATGGTGATTGTTGCAAATGTGGCCTCTAGATGCCCGTTGCAAACTTTTCTATTTATTTATCATTTCCTGTATACCTCCCATCTTCAAATTGGTTGTTTGGCATCTGGCGATATTATAAAATCACAAATAATAAATAGATAAATATAAATTAAGCAGTCATAAAAATAAAGATTGCAATCAGTTGAGAAAAAAGTAAGGTTTAATAATTGAGAAAAATAGCATTAATGTCAACCTCTTCTTGACATTTTCAGGGAATGGAATATGTATTCATATGGAGGAAAGGAAGAGGATTACAGTCCACTTGACCCTGCTGTTAACCAGCATATATCTTATTTTTTTAAATAGCCTTGTAGACTGGCCCCTACAGGAAATTCACTGCCACTCCAAAAAGTGAACAAAATCTGACACAACTTTGTACAACAAAATACATAATCTAATTTAAATTGATCAATGGAAATGTATACTAATAATATATAAAAGGTAAATAAAATATGCCACTCTAAGGAAGACTATCAGCAAAGTTTATTTATTCTTTCTAGTCAGGTGGACCCATTCAAATTGTTGATGAGAAACATTAAGATCACTGCAATGGCGTTTGTTTGTTTGTTTGTTTGTTTGTTTGATTGTTTGTTTGTTTGTTTGTTTAGTTAGTTAGTTAGTTAGTTAGTTAGTTAGTTAGTTAGTCAGTCCAATACACAATGAGGATTTTAGTGGGTATATAAAATACATGATGAAGGTTATAGAGGAGATACTCATAGTAAAATATATCTAAGAAATAATAGAAAAGAAGATAAAGTAATAGAACATATCAATGAAAGAATAGAAGAAGAGATATAGGAATAGAAGAAAGGTATAGGAGATATAGGAGAGCAATAGGACAGGGGACGGAAGGCACTCTAGTGCACTTGTACTCGCCCCTTACTGACCTTTTAGGAATCTGGATAGGTCAACCGTAGATAATCTAAGGGTAAAGTGTTGGGGGTTTGGGGATGACACTATGGAGTCCGGTAATGAGTTCCACGCTTCGACAACTCGGTTACTGAAGTCATATTTTTTACAGTCAAATTTGGAGCAGTTAATATTAAGTTTAAATCTGTTGTGTGCTCTTGTGTTGTTGTGGTTGAAGCTGAAGTAGTCGCCGACAGGCAGGACGTTGCAGCATATGATCTTGTGGGCAATGCTTAGATCTTGTTTAAGGCGTCTTAGTTCTAAACTTTCTAGGCCCAGGATTGAAAATCTAGTCTCATAGGGTATTCTATTTCGAGTGGAGGAGTGAAGGGCTCTTCTGGTGAAGTATCTTTGGACATTTTCAAGGGTGTTAATGTCTGAGATGTGATTTGGGTTCCAAACAGATGAGCTGTATTCGAGGATGGGTTAGGGCATTTATCTTGAAACCAAATTTACATTGGGCAGCTATCCATATATATTGTAGGATGCCTTCAAAAAATATAAAGTGTAAGACATAAAGACTTTAATCTTGAAAGTATGTTATGCTCTGAATAGGATCTGTCAATATTATGCTAGTCCATGAGAGATTCTTTCCCAGGGGGTTTGACAGTCCAATGTGTTTATACATCATAGGAATAAACAATTCAGTAAGCAGTTCAAAATTGTTTGCAGTAATTGGTAAAGCATTCAGGCAGAGATCTTCACAATCCCTTTGACCAGGAGTGAAACAGCTGAGGGGAAAAAAACCAGCACTAATGATATCCATAAAGGTGGAGATAAAGTTGTGGACTAGAGTCAAATTTAAAATGTGACAAATTAAGACATTTTCATGAAATGAACACAAGAAATCATACTTCATTATCCCAACTGCTAATCACAAAAGATTAATGGATAATTTCTGCCCTTTTGCTTAGAACTCGAAAATCTTTTTGAACGCATTCCAGTTTGAGGCAGCGATTCAGAATAACATTGTTTTCACAGCGTAATTATTTGCAGTGTACAGTTCTACACTTCACCACATGCCTCTCTGAAGTTTGGGCCTAGTATATAACATATTTTACTGCCTGTCATCCAGTGCCATATGGTTTAAGAGCTCAGTGCATCCAGTTAAGAAGCTGAAATGTGAATTGAAAATGTTTTATAGTACCAGTTATATATTTATGTGACCTGTCTATTCGGAATTCACAATACAATTATTAAAGCTGCCTAAGATCCTTTGTTGTGGATTCATGTTTCTCCACGTGCAGCAGCTGTAAACCACAACTGAAGTTTCTAATGTTAGACAAGGTGTAGCCATTAGTTCCGCTAAAAAGCTCTAACCACCAGTGCACATTGATTTCTAGTTTCATATATCTTTAATGAGGAGATTAAATACTTGTTTAGAAAGCCAAGTCTGGCTTAAGTGGTGTTTGTTCATACAGCATGTGTTGTCAACGATCTCCACAGTATTTCCCAGCAGTGATATGAAGCAAAGGAGACCTTATTCCAGCACTTTTAAAAAATTGTTTCAGTTGGAACTGGAAATTCATGATATCTCTCTCTCTCTCTCTCTCTCTCTCTCTCTCTCTCTCTCTCTCTCTCTCTCTCTCTCTCTCTCTAGTTGTCAAACATGTACAAGATAACAGGAATGATATAAACATAAACAAAAGCAAGTAAAAACAGGTAAATTTGGACAATAGGACAATAGGACAGGGACAATAGGCATGATTGTGCACTTATGCACACCCCTTACAGACCTCTTAGGAATGGGATGGGATCAACTGTAGACAGTCTAAGGGTAACGTTTTTGGGGTTTGGGCAATGATGGGCTACCAAAATTTTTACTACCATACTGTGGGTGTGGCTTATGCATTTTGTTTCAACACCTGATGAAGTGGACAAGGCCATTGGAGCTGTGAGTTCCGCCACCTGCTTACTGGATCCGTGTCCCTCTTGGCTTGTTTCGGCCAGCAGGGACGTGACATGGAGCTGGGTCCAGGAGATTGTCAACGCTTCTCTGAGGAGGGGATCCTTTCTGGCTTCTTAAAAGGAGGCATTTGTGTTCTTCCTCCTCAAGAAGCCTTCCCTGGACCCAGCCATTCTTAACAACTATCGTCCAGTCTCCAACTTTCCCTTTATGGGGAAGGTTGTTGAGTAGGTGGTGGTGCTCCAGCTCCAACGGTCCTTGGAAGAAGCCAATTATCTAGGCCTTCAGCAGTCAGGATTCAGGACCGGCTACAGCACGGAAACTGCTTTGGTCATGTTGATGGATGATTTCTGGCGGGCCCAGGGGTTTAGCCTCTGTCCTGGTGCTTCTTGACCTCTCAGCAGCTTTCGATACCATTGACTATGGTATCCTTCAGCACCGGCTGGAGGGGTTGGGAGTGGGAGGCACTGTTCTTCAGTGGTTCTCCTCCTACCTCTCCGGTCAGTTGCAGTCGGTGTTAGTGGGGGGTCAGAGGTCGACCTCTAGGTTGCTCCCTTGTGGGGTACCTCAGGGGTCGGTTCTCTCCCCCCTGCTATTTAATATCTACATGAAACCGCTGGGTGAGATCATCCAAGAGCATGGGGTGAGGTATCATCAGTACGCATGTCCAATCAGCGAAGCAGTGGAAGTGATGTGCCAGTGCCTGGAGGCTGTTGGGGTGTAGATGGGTGTTAACAGACTCAAACTCAACCCTGATAAGATGGAGTGGCTGTGGGTTTTGCCTCCCAAGGACAATTCCATCTGTCTGTCCATCACCCTGGAGGGAAATTATTGACCCCCTCAGAGAGGGTTCGCAACTTGGGCGTCCTCCTCAATCCACAACTAACATTAGAAAACCATCTTTCAGCTGTGGCGAAGGGGGCGTTTGCCCAGGTTCACCTGGTGCACCAGTTGCGGCCCTATTTGGACCAGGAGTCACTGCTCACAGTCAGTCATGCCCTCATCACCTCGAGGTTCAACTACTGTAACGCTGTCTACATGGGGCTACCTTTGATGAGTGTTCGGAAACTTCAGATCATGCAGAATGCAACTGCGAGAGCAATCATGGGCTTCCCTAGGTATGCCCATGTCACACCAACACTCTGCAGTCTGAATTGGTTGCCGATCAGTTTCCAGTCACAATTCAAAGTGTTGGTCATGACCTATAAAGCCCTTCAAGGCATCGGGCCAGAATATCTCTGAGACCGCCTTCTGCCGCACGAATCCCAGCGGCCGGTTAGGTCCCACAGAGTCGGCCTTCTCCAGGTCCCGTCAACTAAACAATGTCATCTGGCGGGACCCAGGGGAAGAGCCTTCTCTGTGGCGGCTCTGACCCTCTGGAACCAGCTCCCCCCGGAGATTAGAATTGCCCCCACCCTCCCTGCCTTTCGTAAACTGTTGGGGTCTGGATGGGTGTCAACAAACTCAAACTCAACCGAGACAAGACGGAGTGGCTGTGGGTCTTGCCTCCCAAGGACAATTCCATCTGTCCATCCATTACCCGGGGGGGAACTATTGACCCCCTCAGAGAGGGTCCACAACTTGGGCATCCTCCTCGATCCACTGCTGACATTGGAACATCATCTTTCGGCTGTGGCAAGGGATGCATTTGCCCAGGTTCGCCTGGTGCACCAGTTGCGGCCCTATTTGGACAGGGAGTCACTGCTCACAGTCACTCATGCCCTCATCACCTCGAGGTTCGATTACTGCAACGCTCTCTACATGGGGCTACCTTTGAAAACTGTTCAGAAACTTCAGATCATGCAGAATGCGGCCATGAGAGCCATCATGGGGCTTCCTAGATTCGCCCACGCTTCTGCAACACTCCGTGACCTGCACTGGCTGCCGATGAGTTTCTGGTCACAATTCAAAGTGTTGGTAATGACCTTTAAAGCCCTATGTGGCATTGGGCCAGAATACATCTGGAACCACCTTCTACCGCATAAATCCCAGTGGCCGATAAGGTCCCACAGAGTTGGCCTTCTCCGAGTCACGTCGACTAAACAATGTCATTTGGCGGGCCCCAGGGGAAGAGCCTTCTCTGTGGCAGCCCCAGCCCTCTGGAATCAACTCCCCCCAGAGATTAGAACAACCTCCACTCTCCTTGTCTTTCGCAAATTACTCAAGACCCACCTTTGTCGCCAGGCATCGGGGAGTTAAGATATTCCTTCCCCTAGGCCATTACAAGTTATGCATGGTATGTTTGTGTGTATGTTTGGGGTTTTTTTATAATAAGGGTTTTTAGTTGTTTTATTAAATTGGATTGTTACATGTTGTTTTACCATTGTTGTTAGCCACCCCGAGTCTGCGGAGAGGGGCAGCATACAAATCCACTAAATAATAATAATAATAATAATAATAATAATAATAATAATAATAATAATAATAACTCTTTAAAACCTACCTCTGCCGCCAGGCATGGGGGAACTGAGACATCTCCCCCGGGCCTATACAGTTTATGCATGGCATGTTTGTGTGTATGTTTTCTTTTTAATAAGGGGTTTTTAGTGACTTTTTAATTATTAGATTTGTTATATATTGTGTTATTGTTGCTGTGAGCCGTCCCAAGTCTACGGAGAGGAGCAGCATACAAATCTAATAAATAAATAAATAAATAAATTCTGGGGTGGAGTTCCATTTTCGCTACCCCACTGCGTCGCCCCCCCCCCCCCAGTCTGGGCAGTAGCTCATCCCTGGGTTTGGGGAAGTAACCTCAGAGTCAGGTAGTGCAAACCATGCATTGATCATTCTGTTGCTGAAGTCATATTTTCTGCAGTCGAGTTTTGAGTGGTTTACATTGAGTTTGAATCTATTTTGTGCATGTGTGTTGTTATGTTAATGTTGAAGTATTCATTGACTAGTAGGACATTGTGGTAGATGCTTTTATGAACTACATTTAGATCAAATAGAAGTCAACGTAGATTTATTGGATTTATATGCCGCCCCTCTGCATAGACTCGGAGCTCTAGGCTAAGCCCAGTATTTCAAGTCTGGTGGAATAATGTGTTGTGTTGCAATCAGAGGAGTGGAGGACACTCCTTGTGAAATATTTCTGGACTCTCTCAATTGTATTAATGTCCAA
The DNA here is from genome assembly GCF_031021105.1 of Erythrolamprus reginae. Taxonomy (NCBI): domain Eukaryota; kingdom Metazoa; phylum Chordata; class Lepidosauria; order Squamata; family Dipsadidae; genus Erythrolamprus; species Erythrolamprus reginae. The sequence goes on from NC_091950.1 coordinate 79,684,203, forward strand.
TATGCAGTGCGGGTTCCATATGAGTGAGCTGTATTCAAGGATTGGTCTGGCAAATGTTTTGTATGCTATTGTTAGCATACAAAATAATTTTATTAGGCTAGCAAACTCCGACAAATCTAGTGTCCAAGAAGCACTGTCTTCCAGTAATGACTTGGGAATCTTCAAATATTTCCTTGTTGCCAAAAGTTTTCAACATTTCCTACCATATCTTACTGGGTAATATTCATGTAGAGAAATTGTTTTCTGACATCATGTTTGAATTTTGATACTTTTCCTGAGAGATTTCTTTTATATCAAACCTAGGTTATACTCCAGCAAATAACAGACATAAAATTAAATTGGCTCATTTGCTTAGGTAAATTTAAAGTTTTACAAAGACATTATCACAATCCCAAATCTCTTAAACATACATTTGTATATTTTGTCCTGTAGCAGCAATGGCAAAACAGAATCTATCTGAATCTTGACAGGGGAACAGAAGAATCTAAGAAATCAGCATGTGTCTAAATTGATACCATGTAAACACCATATAGTATTGGAAAACCACTGCTGGGGGTAAATGAAATGAATTCACTGGGGCATCTAATCCTATTTCTAGAACGTTTAAATTGTTTCAATGCACTGGAAAGCAAACAAACTTCAAAGTAATCATTATACCCCTGACACCAGTGTTTGTGTGGCTGAAACCTTTATGAGATTAACCCCCTACAGTGGAAGGAGTTGAACACGGTTAAAACCACTTTCCAAGTGTCAGGAGGATACCAGCTTAAATTCCCAATGGGAACAAAAAATTAAGAAAGGCTTCTAGCATTTCATATTAAAGGAGATCAACCTGCAGGTGAGGTTGAAGGGTGGCTATTGTTAAAATATTAGGCAACGTTTCTCTTGAATATGGCAGCACCTACTAGAATTCTGCTCAGCAGAGAGAAGTTGCTGGTTTAATTATAAACTGGAATTATGCTGTCTTAGTGTGTGTCTTGCAAAATGTAAATGCAAAGCCACCAGTAAGATGGGGGTGGGGGGAGGGAGGGAGAGGGGGAGGGTGTGTTGATAGATAGATGATAGATGATAGATGGATGGAGGGATGCATAGGTAGATAGGTAGGTAGGTAGGTAGGTAGATAGATAGATAGATAGATAGATAGATAGATAGATAGATAGGTAGATGATAGGTAGATGATAGGTAGGTAGGTAGGTAGGTAGGTAGGTAGATAGGTAGGTAGGTAGGTAGGTAGATAGATAGATAGATAGATAGATAGATAGATAGATAGATAGATAGATAGATAGATAGATAGATGCCACCTCTAGAATATCATAGGACACAGCTTCTCTTGCTCTTCTTAAATAAATCTTCTACCCATAAGAGGATATAGCAGGATATTGCAAAATGTTTTGAAAAATGACCTCAACTATGTATCTGAATGGTCATCTATTTGGCAACTTCAATTTTTGGTCAATAAATGCACTTATATATTGGTAAATGTAATCAGAATGTCAAGTATAAGCTAGATAGCATTGAACTAGCTGATCAGCTTCACTTTGTCAATATATTTAAAGTTGCTAAAGCATTAAGAGTTGTAAACTTAATTTTGTGCAGGTTTTTTTCTGGAAATATTGTATTACTAATTAGAGTTGGAGCTCTTGCCTAACAATCAGGAGGTTGTGATTTTGATCCTAGGTAGAGTCAGATGTAGGATCTCCTGCTTAGGCTGGAGGGTTGGACTAGATGACCTGCAAGGTGCCTAAGTTGCTTCTCTCCTTGTTTAGTTTCCACCCGTTGCTTCTTGTTCTACCCTCAGGTGCTTTATAGAATCGCTTGACTCCCTCTTCTTTCTGGCAACCACTGAGATATTGGAACACTGCATCATGTCTCCCCTAGTCCTTCTTTTCATTAAACTAGACATACCATTTCCTGCAACCGTTCTTCATATGTTTTAGCCTCCAGTCCCCTAATCATCTTTGTTGCTCTTCTTTGCATTCTTCCTACAGTCTCAACATCCTTTTTACATCAAAACTGAATGTAGAACATTAATGTAATCAGAGAAAACTGATCCCTTGGGTAACCTAGGCCCATGTCATTAAAGGTCAAAACCAGTACCTTGAATTAATTCCAGAAATGAACCAATGCAGAACTCAAAGAGATGTAAAATATACTACTCTAGGAGCACACATAACTGCCTGAGCTGTTGCATTTTGATCAGTTGAAATTTGTGGATACTATTCAAGGGCAGCCCCATGAACAATTCAATTCAATTCAATTCAATTTATTAGATTTGTATGCCTCCCCTCTCCGAAGACTCGGGGTGGCTTACAACAATAATAAAAACAATATTCCAGCGAAAACAAATATAATATTAAAAAGCACATAAAACCTTATCATATTTTAAAAACCAAACAACATATACATACCCAAACATAAATATAAAAAAGCCTGGGGGAAAGGTGTCTCAACTCCCCCATGCCTGGCGGTATAGATGGGTCTTGAGTAATTTACAAAAGACAAGGAGTGTGGGGGCAGTTCTAATCTCCGGGGGGAGTTGATTCCAGAGGGCCGGGGCTGCCACAGAGAAGGCTCTTCCCCTGGGGCCCGCCAAACGACATTGTTTGGTGGACGGGACCCAGAGAAGGCCACCTCTGTGGGACCTTATTGGTCGCTGGGATTCAGGCGGTAGCAGGCGGTTCCGGAGGTACTCTGGTCCAATGCACAACAGAAATCCAATTGGGAGGTGATCAGGCCCTGAGTAACACTGAGTAGAGCCCCCGGATTTAGGAAAGGGTGCAACTGGCATATGACATGAAGCTGTTCTCTCATGAAATGTATCATGAAAGATTTTATCATGAAATTTTCATTACTTTTATCTCTTTCAAAAGTTATTCAAGTAAGTTGACTACTTGAGGGGGCAAATATTTAAACAAGGATTGCTATATTTTGTCCTTGCAGTATACAAAAACAAAATGCTTCATAAGGACAGTTAATTAAAACAGATTTAGGCAAATGTTATTTGAATTTCAAATAATAAGCAATATTCATGTGGCTTTTCTTTCGCCTCTTCTTTGATATTTTTGTTTTTAATTCTGGTTTGTTGGAATCTTAATGTATTATAACATATGCTGTTTTTACTATACTAAACCGGACAGTAATGTACTAAACAGTGATATATTTTTAATTCTTTTGACTTCTTTGTCCTTTTGGATATGCTGATCCAGATTGTGAGACTAATGGTTGGTTGTACAATGTTTCAGGCAAATATGTATTTGAGATTGATAGATCTACATATGATACTATCACCAAATTTGACTGTGATTATGATTTAATTCTTACTCCTCTTATTCACCTCTATACATCTGCTCCTAGCATCTTTTTGCTGTTTAAAGTGCCAGTTCTTTCCTTTTCCTCTCTGAAGGCTTTTCAAAAAGAAATGCTATTGATATTTGCTACTACAGCAAAAAAGTTTGAGATGAACGGGTATAATAGAATATTACCTTATAATAAGAGTTTGTCAGGCCACAGTCACACTGGCGGAGATCTGACATTGATTTTTCAATAAATATGGCAAATGGCAAAAAATATAGGGCACATTCCATAGCACTAAATTTTCTGGTGGCCATTTTTCTTTTGGCTGCTTTCTGTTCTATTGTCTTCTGGTGATAGATAATAAAATGTGTCTTCCTCTTTTATAGCCTTCATGCTGAGACAACCATTGTGGGTTTTCTTTGAAGATAATAATTGGGTAGATTTTTTTAAAAAAATCCCAACCAGAGATATCAGCCATCCATTATGTACTTATTCACATTTAAATCTTACTGAAATATGGTGTTTAAGCGTACTAAACTTTATGCTAAATTCTTCCTTTGTTAGATAAAGTCTTATTAAAATAGATACGACCTTCTGCGTCAGACTTGCTATATGTACTGCAAGGGGAATTTCAGTTTCTAGCATATTTGACATTTACCTAAATGAGACCCTTGTGATTTTAAAGCAACTGTTCCAATTATGTGTGTTTTTGAAAGGAGGAGGGGTGACACAAGAGAGAGAGAAAACGAGAGAGATACAAGCTTGTAAATTTTTAGCTACCAATAGAGCAGGTGTGGGGAACCATGGCTGGCTCAGGAATTCTGGGAGTTGAAGTCCACAAGTTATAAAGGGCAGTGAAGGGCTGCAAAATATTTTACTGCCACGTTGTGGGCATGGCTTATTTTGTAGGCGTGGTTTGTCAGCCATGTGACCAGGTGGCTTGATGATCCTTTAAGATGGGGAGTGGCTTAAAGGTCATGTGACTGGCTTAAAGGTGGCCAACTTCACGTCACTCACATCAAGGGTTTGGGTTAAGGTGCCTGGTCTCTCCTCACCTCAAAGAGATACAATTTCCCTATCTATTTACTATTACTGAACATACAAAATATACTGTATAATTCTACCTATATATGTCATATGTATACATGCATATTACACATAGGCACACGTTAATATACATTATCTACTATATAAATTATATGTGCATGTACACACACACACACACACACACACATGCATGCATGCACAGCTCTTCTAAAATTATACACATTCAACCTCATTTACTGTGATAGGAAAAACATACCCATAGCCCAGAAGGGGAAAAAAGAAAAAAATTCAAAAATTTTCTACCAGTTCTGCATACTGACCAATTTTTTTCTACCAGTTCTATGCATCTGACCGTACTCGTAAGAGCCCATCACTGATAAAGGGTCATGGTTCCCTACCCATGCTATCGAGTGATGGTGAACTTTTTTCCTCTCGGATGCCAAAATAGTGTGTGTGCACACTATCACGCATGCGCAAGTGCCCACACCCATAATTCAATACTTGGGGAGGGCATAAACAGCTCCCCCTTCTCCCCAGAGGCCCTCTGGAGGTAGGAAATGGCCTGTTTCCCAACTTCTGGTGGGCCCAGTCAGCTCGTGTTTCACCGTCCCAGGCTCTGAAGGCTTCCCTGGAGCCGGGGGAAGGTAAAAACACCCTCCCCGTTTCCCTGGAGGCTCTCTGGAAGCCAAAAATGCCCTCTGAGAGCCTTTCTGCAAGCCAAAAATCAGCTGGCTGGCACATACATGCATGTTGCAACTCAGCTAGGGCAACTGCTAATGTGCCAGCAGATATGGCTCCGCATGCCACCTGTGGCACTCATGCCATAGGTTCACCCTCACTGCTCACAAACAGGTCCTACCAGGGGTGGGCAGCAGGCAGGATGGGGTGGAACTCAGTTCCACCGGTGGAAATGAAACTGTGTGCCCAGCTCCAGCTGACTATCCCTCCCTCCCATCATTTTTCTCCTCGTCGGAAAGTGGCAGGGAGACCAGCACCGGCAGGAATTGCAGGTGGCCTATTTCCTCCCTCCCTCTTTTCTCAACAACTGATTGGCACCCATTCGCCTAACTGCCCAGCCTGAGGCAGGGGGCGACCCAGGAAGGAGAGCGCGGGAAAAGCGAAGCAAATTGTCACCCCAGAGAGCGACACTGGTGAGGTTGTAAATCAAGGACTTAACAGTTCACTTGAACGATGATGATCATTCAAGCCAATCCCACCTGGTCACATGGCCGGCAAGCCACTCCTACCCAGTCACATGGCCACCAAGCCACACCAACAAAATAAGCCACACCCACAGAGTAGCAGTAAAAATTTTGGCTGCCGATTACTGGGTTCTACAATTAGGTTTCTCTACCTCCATTTTTTGTTTTCCCTATTTACTGCCTCAGTCTTTGCCAAAAACATTTTATGCACACTCATAAATCATGTTTGGGAAGTAGGCTTCATTTCATAAAGGGAATAATTTCAACCACCACAAAATTTGAAATTTGCCAATAGAGATTTGGGGAAAGTCTTTTTCCTCAACACACATTACACACAGCTTTCATATAAGCTCTGTAATTAGATTGGTCCAGGGAGGGGGGTTTCACAGTCTACTGGTTGCAAATAATTAGAGACCTAATTCAAAACTCATTGCTGTCTGTGGAAAAAATTTCCACTGGCTACTAGAGGATGAAATACAATAGCTCTATAGCACATCAAATTTTGGCAGAAGTAGTTGGACACTCAGCATAGGTTTAGAGCCAATCCTGGAAGATGACATAGATCATGGAATAGTTTCCAATGCTCTTCTCTAAGAAATAAATTACATGGATGAACTGAGATAATTATCAATAATGAATGATCAGGACAACAATCATGAGAGTCATAATATTATTTGTAACAAGTTCCAAACTACTAAGCACTTTTCTAGAACACTGCTTTGTGATCATTAAGTAAAGAGCGCAATAGAAAGGATAATGTTTGTGGTGGTGGTGGTAGTAGTAGTGGGATGATTTCATTCTTTTTTCCCTGTTTTCCTAATGCAATTTACTGATATACAGAATTGTCACTTTTGACTTTGATCAATCTTGAGCAAGTTGATATCAGGAGATTTGCCACCTAGAACAAGTGAATGGCAGAGAAAAAAGAAAAAAGCATTCCCCACCTTCAGTCAACCTCATCCACAAAAATGAGGACAAGATATGCTTCTTCTTGGCCTTTGGAAAAATTAATTTATAATTTAAATTTCAGTCTCTCAAATTACTCTTTTTCAGTTAGAAATGACAAGTGATAAAATGTGTTAGTCTACACAACATGTTAAATTACACAGGTTCTCAATCTGTGGATCATGACCCATTTGGGGGTCAAACAACCCTTTCACAGAGTTCACCTAAGACCATCGGAAATGCATATTTCTGATGATCTTAGGAACCCAGACACCAGTCCTCTATACGTCTCCAGGTGGGTCCACCCATGTGCAAATAGACTAGTGCAAAAAACCCCAAAAATTTGTATCATGGGAACTTTTGAGCATGTGCAAACTGGATTTCTGACACTACACATGCATCACCATCTTGCTTTCAGCATTTTTTTTAAAAAAATCAGCACTGCACATGCGTGCCAGCGCAAAGAGCATGCACGCCTACAAGGCACGCCCATGCAGTGCAGGAGGAAGCGAACCGGCAGTGAGGAAAGTTAAAACCCACCCCTGAGTGTTGTGGTTAGCTCTGGCCCTGCTCCTGCCCCAAGGACTGTGGATGTGGGGGAGACATCCACATGCTGCAAGCCTGTTTTGCCCCTGGTAGAATCCGCTGATGAAGGTTCCTCTGACCAAGAAGACATCAGTGACAGGGAGGAGGAGAGTGTGGCAGACAGCTCAGAAGGAGATCAATTATCTAGCTCCTCCTTGGATTCAGAACAAGAGTTAATGATACAGCCACGCATGCGGAGAGCGATTCATAGGCAACAACGAGAGATTATTATCAAAGAAAATGAGGCCACCTGTGGTTGGGTGGGGCTGTAGTAATTAGTGAGGCTGCTATAAAGAGCAGCCTGTGGGTTTGGCCATTGTGGAGGATTATCTGATTGTTGTGTTTCGTGACTGCTTTACTGACTTTGACTTTTTGTGTGCTGATTTTTCCCCGCTTTGAAACTAAACCAGAGCAAAGTGTGTTTCACTTTGTGAAAGAAGAAGGACTGTGAATTGCCTCACAGCTGCAAGCTAAGTATCACAGAACTGATAAGGGACTTGTACAAATTACCAGTTTGTTTGGAAACATGTGCTCTTTGCTATACCAAAAGAGGGCTTAGTTTAAGTGAATTTTCAGTATAAAGAACATTGTTTTGAATTTTCAAACGTGTGTGTGTCTGGAATTTGTACCTGTGAATTTTTGGGAGGATTCTACCAGAGAGCCCGACAGAACACTGAGTTTCCTAATTACTTTATTTTATTTATTTATTATATTTATTTATTCAATTTTTTTAATGCCGCCCTTCTCCTTAAACTCAGGGCGGCTTACAACATGCTAGCAATAGCACTTTTTAACAGAGCCAGCATATTGCCCCCACAATCTGGGTCCTCATTTTACCCACCTCAGAAGGATGGAAGGCTAAGTCAACCTTGAGCCAGTGATGAGATTTGAACCGCTGACCTGCAGATCTACAGTCAGCTTCAGTGGCCTGTACTACATCACTCTACCTGCTGCGCCACCCCAGCTCCTATTTATTATATTATGGTTGGGGGTCACCACAACCTGAGGAACTACTGTATTAAAGAGTCGCAGCATTAGGAAGGGTGAGAACCACTGCAACATATGCTTCCAGATATTAAAATTTCCTGCAAAATCTTTTCAGGATTTAATTAGATTTCACGCCCATTACATCATTTTCCGAGCAAGCAGTACATTCTTTTCAGACTGCATTACACTGAAATGCTTAGAAACCATCCTTACAGGTGTGGGTTTCACAGAGGCTGATCACTAGGAAGAAATTCATTGGTTTAACTGGCTATGTTCCTCTGAAAGCTACTTGTTTAAGAAGTGTCCCATGGCATTCATTGAGCAGTAATGTCTCACTATACCAACCGCCCACCCGCCCAAAAAAGGAATTTCTGATTTGCAATGGGCCTCAGGAGAAAGAGAGTACAAACACAAGGGAACTGTCATTAGACAAGCATTTATTGTCACTGCCGTTTTTAAGTATGAGGTTAAATTCAGGCTTTCTTTGCCTCAGCATCCTGGCAAGCTCAGAGGAACGATGAGATGATTGGTCAAAAGCACACCATGGAAGTCCTCCATTTGTTCATTTTATATCCCCCAGGTCTTAGCATTCAACTGTGAATTCTTTGTATAGCATGCTTAATTGGGCTGATTTGTGGGAATAAGTAGCAATTACAACAGCTTGACAAAAGATGGAGGATGGGCACTCAGCTGTGCAGGAGGGGGGAAATTAATTGAATTTTCTTTCTTTTTCTTTCTTTTTTTTTCTTTTTGGGAAAGGCTCTCACCTTCTCTCAGCACAAACTGGCCTTGGTACAGCATTTCATTTCATTTTTAGTGCAGTAGATCCCTCTAAGAAAATTGCTGTTAACTGATAGAATTTTCTGTCATCTCGATTCTCCAAATGAAACATTCTCCCTATTAGCTCCTTCTTAGCCACTGCATTATCAAAATTAAATAACAACAAACTGGCAAAAATACAATGGACACATTAACAATCATAGACAGAAATCACAAAATGAAGAATTTATAATTGATAATAATAACACGATCCAAATACTGTTAGGATAGTAATGGTTTTGGAACTGATTACTATATTAGATTAGGATCAAAATAACCAGCATGCATACTTATCTTCACAACCCATCATTCCATTTCTGGGTGGCCCAGACTGTGCAGACTAAGAGTAAGAACTAATAAGCAAAAGTGGGGGGGCTGGAAGCAAGTTATAGGGGAGGGAGGAAAGAAAACATAGCTAAAACTAATGTATGATAAGATCATTTAACTTACCACTTCATATTTTTCTATTCTGATAATCCATGTGCTGTTTCAAGCACTGCTTTTTATTCTTAAACTTCTTATTTTTTTGTTATTCAGCGCTCATTAACTCCATCAGACAATGACTTTCTAAGCCTCCTCTCTTTTTTGACCCATTTACTTTTCCTTCTTATATGTGCTTTGCATATTTGATCTTACTGTAGCTCTATTTTCACATTGTTTCTTTTTTCTTTTTTCCTTTTTTCTTAAGATCCATTCCTGACACCATCAAAAAATGTGCCACATTTAGAAGTTTACAACCTGCTTTTCACTTTAATTAATTCCTTCAATCTTTCATCAAAAATGAATCAGTTATACATTTTGTATTCCTTCCTTTTCCATGTGCATATATAATGAATAACATTCAATATTTAAATGTTTGAAACAAAAATATCAACAGATTTTTTCCAAGGAGATATACAGAAGTCATGATTCTTGTTCATTCTTGGGCCTTCAAATTACCCAGTCATTTATTCTCATCCATCCATTAAAGTCTCTTAACAGAATATATTTGTCCAATTCATTTTTTCAGAATGTTTCCATTATCAACCACCACTGGAGTGCCTGCAGCAATCATAGTCTGAATATTGCTATTTCCATAATTATTCAGAAATTTAATATAAAGAACTTGAAAGTTTGTTCTTTCTGGGATATAGGAAAGCAGAATCCAACTAAAGAAAAACCCTTAAGTTGGACCATTGTGCAACTGGACATATTCAAGGAGGAATTAGAAAACCATCTCTCTGGGATTCTCCCAAATAGCTTCTTTAGGTTATCCCAAATAGCTTCTTTCATCTTTGTGATTCTATGTAACCTGGGGCTGCTAGAGCACAACTGCTCAAATTAACAGGAGCAGAAGAATTTCCCCTAAACCTTTAACGTTCCTTTGAAATCAGGATTTGAAATCAGTGTTTCAATATCAGTAGCTCAAACTGGTAGTTAGTCTGTTGGTTTGAATGCAGAACTTGGCAATTTGGTTGCAAACTTTTCATCGCCATGTGAAGAAACATCATCAGTGCATTTTGAGTTGTGCTCTGTCAGAAAACAGGTCTTTAGATACCTGTTTATGAAATGGAAATTAGGGAATGTTGTTTGTTCAGATATTTCTGAGTCTTGGTCTGATTTTGAACTCTGGTTGGCTGGCTGTTGTTTCTGGGTTATAGTTAAATACTATCTGTGTGATGCAGATCCTTTCTTTGGATCAAATACATACAATTCTCACTTCAGAACCATGGACAATTAACAATATTCTTCAATGAATGTGGGCCAAATTTACTCCCAGGTTGTGAAGATGCAGTAAGGATACATGCTCATGTGTATTTATTTTCTTTCCTCCTATATTTCCTAAATATATATATTTTAAGAAGGCGAAAAATCCAAGTATGAAAATAATAGGCATGTTCTATTTTTCAGAGCAGGGAAAGTCAACTGCTTGCTTTCCAATCCTGTATCTTTTTCTGTCTGATATGTATCAACTCATTCAGTATGGATTACTTATGCTAAGGTGTTCTGAGCTCATGGCTCTTGGCAAAGTAAAAACAGCACAATAATTCTATTGTGTTAATTTCAAGATGGATTTCATAACAGAATAGAACTTATTTTCAGTGTAGCATTTCAGTAAATTTGGATTAAAACGTTAATTTAATAATATTTTTGCAGAATACATAAATGTTCATTTACATACTTCAGGTTGGGCACTATGGTTAGTTAGATAGCAAGTGCTAGAGAGAAAGATGTTTGCCAGTGTGACTCAAATTATACATGAAACAATTTTGCATGCTGTCCTTAAGAACCCTATTATTTATTGCTAATGAAGGGCTAGAGTATTTTCTCAGCTTTCTCAGATCAGGTGCTATTGAGAACAAAGACCAAAATGGGTTTATTGAAATATTTATTTAGAAAGATGTTCCTGGAATTAACTTTTTCTAACTAGCTATTCAAACAGGATTAAAGGGATTATCCAGAAGAATGGAGACACGCTGCATATTATAAATACATATGTTGAATTTAATTAATATGTTCAGATAGGAATATAAGATATGTCCCATTTTTCCAGAACGCTCTATAATTACTTTATATTTAAATAATAGACAAAAAAACCCTCCATGAATTGTTAATAGAGGATGGCTTCGGGTATAGCCAAAAATCATCTGGCCAATATAATACTTTACATAGCATATTTTCTATTTATAAGCATAGCATATCAAATGTGGGGGAAAGGCTGTGCTTAGTGAGATTTTTAAAACATTTAAAACAAAAGTTTAATTACAGGGTGCTAGAGAGGGCTTGGGGAAGGCAATTAAAAAGTAGAAGCCTTGTTTGTAATTTAATGAATATTTTGAAAGATAAGTTGAATAGTCAACATGTTTAAGCAGGCAAGTACTGTAGGAAAATAAAGTAGAGTACATTACAATTGATTCTTTCTGACACATGGCAGCATAAATAGGGTAGATTTCTTCTACATTTACCTTGTTATAAGGGGCTATTTTTAATGCACAATTTTAAACTTCATTCTTCTTCTTCTCTGCTTATTTTTTTTCTTGCATATTACATGACATAACAGAACACTGTATGTAGGAGGTAAATGTAAGAATGTTTAATGGGGAAAAAGAATACAGAACTTAAATAAGTTCAAGGAACTAAGGGTGGTATTAACTGAGCAAGAGCAATCAGAGGGGTACAAATGAGTCTTCATTTATTTAATTACATGTCCCTGGAGTTTATGTCTAGTTCTAATTTCTTATGCCACTAAACTGAGCCTTTGCAGATTTAGATGTGCCATGTAAATTTAAATCATGTCACTTGGGATATTCAACTAATTCACATCAGTGGGGGTTTTTTAGTACACCCACTGTGAATAAGAATACCTATTCCAATGAGCAAATTGTAATTGTTTTAGTTGTAGTAACATTTTTGTTTATGCCAGCAAAAATAATACAAGCGTTCTCTACCATGTTGCACTAAGTTGCTCATTGCTGAACAACTGTTCACTGATTAACTGATCTCAGTGGTATTCCAAGAGACTTAAAAATCAATGAACTTAGAAAAGAACTCTGAACAATATTTTAGTTTGAAAGCAGAACTTGACAGTTTTAATTCATTGGCCTGATTTAATTATCTCTTACCTATTTATACAGGCCTGGCAATGTGAATTTACTCTTAAAGCTGAAGGTGAGAAAGCAAGCAAAATATTGCCATGGTTAAATGTTTGCATTAAAGGCTGCATCTATAATTGGTGGCAGAAATCTTTACATGATTGGATTAATGATTCTCTTACAAAGTGATCCTGGTTAATAATGCATTATCAATATGACATGTTCTCCCAATTGTAACTACTGCTTCAATTTGGATTAGGATTGCATCCCATTTTTCTTTTCCTTTTTGTAAGATTCTGGCTTCAGCTTTATTGTTTTGAATCCCCATGATGGAACAGTGAATCAAAGCTGCTTTGATATGTCAGAGGAAAAGGAACTAAATATACCTCTAGTATATTTAATTTTGCTGGTGGTGAAGTGCCATCAAGTTTTTATTTATTTATCAACTTATTTACTCATCACCTTTTATATATCTGCCCAGCAGTCTCATGTAGATCTAAAAATAAATAAATAAACATTTATTTATGGACCATGAGGTCTTTTTCTGCCGACAGTCTTCTATGTTTCTATGTTTCTATGTTTCTATGTTTCTATGTTTCTATGTTTCTATGTTTCTATCTTTCTATCTTTCTATCTTTCTATCTTTCTTTCTATCTTTCTATCTTTCTATCTTTCTATCTTTCTATCTTTCTATCTTTCTATCTTTCTATCTTTCTATCTTTCTATCTTTCTATCTTTCTATCTTTCTATCTTTCTATCTTTCTATCTTTCTATCTTTCTATCTTTCTATCTTTCTATCTTTCTATCTTTCTATCTTTCTATCTTTCTATCTTTCTATCTATCTTTCTTTGTTTCTATGTTTCTTTGTTTCTATGTTTCTATGTTTGTTTCTATGTTTGTTTCTATGTTTCTATGTTTCTATGTTTCTATGTTTCTATGTTTCTATGTTTCTATGTTTCTATGTTTCTATGTTTCTATGTTTCTATGTTTCTATGTTTCTATGTTTCTATGTTTCTATGTTTCTATGTTTCTATGTTTCTATGTTTCTATGTTTCTATGTTTCTATGTTTCTATGTTTCTATGTTTCTATGTTTCTATGTTTCTATGTTTCTATGTTTCTATGTTTCTATGTTTCTATGTTTCTATGTTTCTATGTTTTAAAAAATCTGGATGTGGCGCACAGGCTGTAGGAAAGCCAAGACTTGATGGGCCAGGACAGGCAGGTAGCCGCAGGAGGCTCATCTTCATGTGATGCCCCAGCACCAGACAGAGGCAGAGAACTGGAAGGAAAGCCACCCCAATGCTCCATGTGGGCTGCAGTCAAGCTAAGAGATGCGAAGACGAGCATCCTGTGGCTGTTCGCCATCTGGCCCATCATCTGGATGTGGCGCACAGGCTGTGGGAAAGCCAAGACTCTGTAGACCAAAGCAGGAGGGTGGCCACAAGGTGCTCATCTTTGCATCTCTCATCTTGCCTGCAGCCCATGTGGAACGACAGGATTGCCTGCTTCCTCCCCTAGCCAGTGGCCTGCATGGCATATCCCGATTGCATGCCTTCCCCTCCGCACCTCTGCCTATGTCCTCTGATGGTGCTGCCACATGAAGACAATCCTCCCATAACCGGCCTTTCACTCCAACCCACCGACTCTTGGCTTTCCCATGGTCCGCATGGCACATCTAGATTGCATACCTTCCTTTGCCTGCTGCAGAGTCTGAGGTGTCTGAGACTTAATGACTAAAACCATCCCAAATAGGCTCAAGAGCTTCACTAATTACTGTTACTGAGATGCTAATGCTGATAGTTTTCCATTTGCAAAATTTTCTGGGCTTCTGGGATGACCAAATCACCGTAGTTGCTTCCATTAGTAACATTCTAATCCTGATCCCGTCTCTCAAACAAACTTTTTCGCTTGGAAATATGCTTTTGTACCACACTGACTAATAGAATATAATAACCCTAAAAATTCCTGACTCATCAAAGAATTGCCTGGTGTCAAGTAGATACGGAGCAAATTTGTTTAGTTCACATTTGAATGCAAATATATCCAAATTTGCATTTTCAAATCATTACACAATTTGAATCTCTTTGAAATTCAGAACTCAAAAACGTAATGCATATTATTAAAACATTTGCATGAAGATCATATATATTCATGAAAATTATTGCTTGCAAAAAACAATTATTTTCATTAGGGAAAAAAATGTGAGCCAAAACAAACATGGGAAAAAGATGCACACAATTTTTTTTACATACTATAGAAATAAATAAGCCACTTTTATGAATGTAAACATTTCTTTTAAATGAAAGGAAGCAAAATTTGCAGATTCATGCATTTATGATTGAATGACAAATACTGACTGCCATGTAAACAAAATCAATCATACTACTTCTGAGCTCTGAAATAAAGCCAATTTCATGTAAAAATTATAGGCTTCGCTGTCATATCTTTAAAGTTAGAAGGAGGAGCTGAAATAAGAATTCATTAGAAAGTGAATTATACAATATCCAAGACGATCTCATCAGACTACTTTCTAAGAGGGCTCCTCAACAGTTTTTATGGGATACTTATATGGAATTCTTATCCAGCTGCTGCTTCATCCTGAAGAACACAGGGAGCATATGCCAAAGGTATACCAGGGGCAAGGAAGGAATGAAGATTATCCCAGCTGTGCATCTGATATTTGGTTGCAGCAAAATAGGAGGATGCTGGACCCAGATGATAATAATAGCAAACTCATCATTTCATATTGCACCAAGAAAGTCAACTTCGTTGTACAAAGTGTTCCAGGATTCTCACGTTATTAAATTATTTATTTATTTATTAGAATCTGCCAAAAAAACCAGAACAAGAATAAAACAGTGACAGGGACGATAGGTACCTTAGTGCACTTATGCACGCTCCCTCTACTAACCACTTAAGTATGAGTCCACGGAAGTCAATTTGTGACTGAAACTGTTAAAATTTGTAGCTGAAACAACTGAATCAGGCAGAACATTCTACACTTTGACAACTCTATTACAGAAAACATATTTTTACGGTTGAGTTTAGAACGATTTACATTAAGTTTAAAATGGTTGTTAGCGTGTGTATTATTGCAATTAAAACATAAAAGGTCATTTACAGATAAAACATTACAACATATAATTTTGTATGCAATACCTAGGTCTGACTGCAAGCGTCGCAGTTCTGAGTTATCCAAACCAAGAATTTTGAGCCTAGTAACATAGGAAATTCTTTTTATTATTATTTTATAAAAGGTTTTTACTGAACGTTTTTTAAAAGGTGATGCTTGTGACATATACAAATTCTATTGTGCACACAAGAGTGCAAGACTTTTCTTCTTCTGAACCCGCTTAATTATAGTGATGTCAGATATATGGTGAGAATTCCAAACAGTTGAAAAATACTCTCAGATTGGTCTAGTTTTATAAGCTCTAATTGGCAATACAATGTTTCCAGGAAAAAAAAGGTGTGCAAAATTAAATTTAAAACTCTGGATCTTTTTTTAGCAATGTTGTTACAGTGAACTTTCGAGTATAGATAGTCAGAGATAAGTAGAGCTACGTGCTTAATAAAGTGAGGGTCATCAGCTAATTCATGCCACCAAGCTTCTATTTGACATTCTGATTACCTTTACCAATATGTAAGACGAAGCACTTATTGATCAAAATTTGAGGTTGCCAAATAGATGACCATTCAGACACATAGTCGAGATAGTTTTGCAAAACAATAGAATGATTGCATTGAATAATTTTACGTCATTGGCAAAAACGATGCAATTGCTTTTAAGTTAATCACATAAATCATTGATATAGAGCAAGAAAATCATGGGGCCTAAAATTAACTGATGCAGGATTAGATAGTGAGTTCCCTATTTTGACTTTCTTTAGTTTATTAGACAGGAAAGCAGCAATCCATTTGTGAAAAGGACCAGAAATGCCATAAGAGTTTAATTTCAACAGCAGTTTATCATGTACTACTGTCCTTTAAAAATCTATGTAAATTGATTTTTAATAATAGTAATACTTTGGATACTTTCTAAGACAACCTAGTTCTTGGGAAAGGTCTATAATTCTGGAAAAAGAAGATGTCCAACAGCAAGGTGGATTGGCTCAGTTACAGTGATGATGGGTACACTATTTGAAGAACTGAAGGGCTAGGTGAAGGACAGATTATTCTGGAGAAAAAAAAACTATATTGATGCTAAAAGTCAACACTGCCATGATGACCCTTAATCATATGGGATTTATGTCCCTGTTGCCTATTTCTGTCCCACAGATTTCTCTTTCACAAAAAAAGATTCCATGTAATTACATCAAGCTTCCTATTGTTTCAAAGTAATTAACCATGTTAATTTTAATCTTAACAATCTATTGAATTGTCACTGCATCAGAATACTCGATCAAATCCTGGGAATAATATGCTACCAAGCTTCTTGTGACTCAACCTGTTTATCTTCTAGTAACATCTAAATGCTTTACAATTAGATTGCATCAAAATACTTCATTATTGAAGCTTTTTGTATGGTGAAGTCATTGCTCATGAAATTTAAATACATTTAAAGTTGTCTACAATAAATCAAATCTCAGGTACAGGGTTTGCAGCTGATGTCTACATCAAACAAGCTGACTAATTCTGAGATGGTGGGAGTAAATTTCTTTCTCAAATAAAAAGACCTCATATTGCACTTGCCAAGTTTTAAGCCAGGGAGAATTCTAGCCTTGAGATATAAATTCAGCAAAATAGGAGGCCTGTAATGGAATCACTGACAAGAACTTTCAGTATAACATTGCAAAAGGCACTACTGCAATAAAAAGGAATGACCTGTGAGATAAAATGTGTAATCTTTTGAGTAAGATGTGCCCTAATAATTCAGAAGTAGAGAACGTATATGATTCAAAACCTTTCTCCTAGACACCTATTATGACCCGTTTATGAAATTCACTACCACTCTCAGCTGCTCTAAAACTCTCTTTTCTGTATTGTCAAGCTGATGAGAAGGACTTTTAAAACAAGAAAGAAAGAAGTAACTCTAATTTATGACAAGCTGCATTCTAGCAAAAACTGTTTTTCAAAATGTAAAGGCACTTAAGCAGAAGATACAGAGATAGTACAATTCCATCTTCCAAACTCAAAATATAAATATGCACATTTCTAGATGAAACTGGTTTGCAATCATTACCTTACAAATGGAAAAAGACTGATATGGCACCCATTCTAGTGAAATGTTAACATAATGGGATCAATGATAAGCCAGTATTTCAAGAATATCTCCAGAACCTTCTAAAAACCACCTTGTTAGTGCTTAGCACAATCTCTGTAGTCAGCATGTTCTCTGAGTAACTATGCATCATGTAATTCATTGACTTGGTGCTTTAATTTCATTGGATGACCCTGACATTTAAGAGAGAGAAAATCTTTTTGCTCCGTGCATATTCAAGCATGTATACTCCATGCATGCTTTTTTATAATGTATCCCCTTGTCTACCTTATTTGAAGTTAAGACACCCATTTGATGTAGTCTTTCATTATATGGAAACTGATTTAGGACTCCAATATTTTTGTTGCCCTGTTTTGTGTTATCTTTTTGTCATGTGGTATCCAGAACCATGCATAGCATTCCAAGTGCAATCTTATTATTGATTCATATGCAGTAAGGGATTACTATGTTGACTATTTTACTTTTAGTTCCCTTTTTAATGAATCCAAAAGTATTTTGATTTTTTTGTTTTTTGTTTTTACACTAGCCATATACATTGTGTCGACTTTTCCATTGTTCAAGGTTTGCAGACTCTTTTCAGATCAGCCACTGCCGGATCTTCTGTCACATACTATGAATGTCCATCTGTAGTGGTGCATGGTTAGGATGTAGTACAGTGATCCCTCGATTTTCGCGGGTTCAAACTTCACGAAACGGCTATACCACGGTTTTTCAAAAAATAATAATTAAAAAATACTCCGTGGTTTTTTTTCTATACCACGGTTTTTCCCACCTGATGACATCATACATCACTTCTCTCTTTCTCTCTCTTTCATGTCATTCTCTGCTTCAATCATTTTCTCATTTCTCTTTTTTCTCCCCTTTTTTCTATCATTTTTTCTCTCTCTCTATCTTCCACTCTCCCCCCTCTTGCTCTCTCTCTCTCTCTTTCTCACTCTCTCTCCCTCTCTCCTTTCTATCTCGCTCTGTCTGTTGCTCTCTCTCTGTGAGAACGTCTGCCCGCCTCTCCTGCAGCCCCCTCGCTGACAGCTGGGATGAAAGCGCTCTCAGCTAAGGGACTGCAAGAGGGGTGGGGTGGGCATTCTCAAAGTGCTCAGAGCGGCTAGTGGCTGAATGAGGAGGACGAGAAGCCGTAGCCGCCAGCGCTGCTGCAGGAGGACCTGTGCCCCAAGAAAGCCGCTGAGAGGGGCAGATCGGGCAGGTGGGGGGTAGCGGCGAAGGGGCCAGAGGCGCTGGAGTGGCAGGGCGGTCGACATTCAAAACAATCTTTGCCGGCATCTGCACTTTCGTCACTCCCCGCCCCCAACTTCAAGCCCGTCTCCTTGCGTGGCCTTGGAAAAGGGTGCAGGGGGTAGTTTTTGGCTGTCCATAGCCAAAAATGGTGTTTTTACTTCCACATCTCTACTTTGTGGAAATTTGACTTTCGCGGGCAGTCTGGCAACGCAAACCCCTCAAAAATCGAGGGATCACTGTATTGCAGGCTAACTGTGCTCACTGCCATAAGTTCGATCCTGACTGGCTCAAGGTTGATTCAGCCTTCCATCTTTCCGAGGAAAATAAATTAAGGGCACAGATTGTTGGAAGCAATATGCTGATTCTCTAAACTGCTTAGATGGTGTTATAAAATGTTATGAAGCAGTATATAAGTCTAAATCATATTGCTATTGTATGATGTCTGATTTGCATGTGTGTACCTGCACATTACTTCCCACTTGCTTATGTTAACCATCATTTATTATTTTGTGATCTATTTCATCAAATTTGCTCCTTTAGGAGGTTTTTGTACTCCCATTTTTACTATTATTAGTTTTTCATTTCAAACAATTTGTAATATTCAAATTAGTCACTCAGCATTCAGCCATTACTCCAGATCATGTATAAATAGGTTTAAAATTGCAATGATGATGTCAATAACAGCCCCAGGTCACATTGCTGATATCAGAGATGTAGAAATTTGATCAACAAATATAAAATTCCCCAGAATTATTTCCCCTTTGCATATTTATTCAGGTCGCTTTGTTCTTATGGTCCCCTAAGTTCCGTTGTAGAAGCAACATTGGTTGGATATTATTTGATTTGCATGCCAAATCAAAAAAGATATAACAGAAAATAAATGTAATTGTAATTCCTACATGCTAAGAATGTTCAAATTAAGAATAAGTTAAGGATTAAGTAAAATCAATAAATAATGAACAAGACAGGTGCAACAGACAAAACATTCATAGATGAAAGCAATAGCAATAGCGCTTAGATTTATATACCACTTTGCAATGCTTTGCAACCCTTTCTAAGCAGTTTACAGAGTCGGCATATGCCCCCAGCAATCTGGGTCCTCATTTTACCCACCTCGGAAGGATGAGATTTGAACCGGTGAACCACAGTCAGTAGTCAGCGGAAGCAGCTTGCAGTACTGCACTCTAACCACAGTGCAGGCTCTAAAGCAAAAGCCTGAAAAAATCCAAAAGCAGCAAATATGAAACAGATAGCACCTTTAGGCAAAAAAATCTGCCTAAAATAAATAATGGGCAGAGATTCAATCAAAATATCAGAGCCACATTTTGGTCATTTTACCCAACCTGCATATATCCCAGGAGTTTTACAGATCAATTTTTCTAGCCCTGATTGTCAGGTTGAATCATTTCACCCTTCAAATGAATCGAATTTGGAAGACTGGATTGTCCTTCAAAAAAAATCTTTTTCTTTCTTTTTTTCTTTCTTTCTTTCTTTCTTTTCTTTTCTTTCTTTCCTCCCTCCCTTCCTACTTTCTTTCTTCTTTCCTTCTTTCTTTCTTTATTTCTTTCTTTCTCTCTTTTTTTTACTTCCTCCCTCTCTCCTTTCTTTCTTTCTTTCTTTCTTTCTCTCTTTCTTTCTTTCTGTCTTTCCTTCCTTCCTTCCTTCTTTCTCCCCCTCCTCTCTGTCTCGGAGATTTTAAAAAATAAAAATAAAATAAAATACCAAAAGAATCATAACCTTGAAATGCATTTTTGTTAAAAGCAAAAAAAAAAGAAAAAAAGATGAATTTATGTTCTCACCTGGTCTCTCCTTCTTCCACCCTTCAAGGTGGAAGCACAAAGTGCAGTTGGTGTGATTTTTACAATTTACTCTTATGAAACTTTGACCACACAAGTCA
The DNA here is from genome assembly GCF_031021105.1 of Erythrolamprus reginae. Taxonomy (NCBI): domain Eukaryota; kingdom Metazoa; phylum Chordata; class Lepidosauria; order Squamata; family Dipsadidae; genus Erythrolamprus; species Erythrolamprus reginae. Next base: position 79,705,006 of record NC_091950.1, read on the forward strand.
CATCAGCTTTCATCAAGACCTATGGGCAACTTCCCTGGGCTATGGCCTCAGGCAGTGCTCAGGGCTAAGAACATTTGCAACTCGGAAAGTGAGGGTTGGAAAATAAATAAATAAGTAACATTGTGCTGGAAATGCTGATGGAATGATCCATGCTCCTTCAGCTAACAAGTGCAAAACAAAATTAAACAACCAAACTCGATTTTTCTTTCCACGTCTTCAACTTGTGACTGATGACTGAGACTGTACAGCCTACCAATATGGTAATTATTAGAATCTGTTGTGACCTAGTTAGCAGCTGCCAGAGTTTCCCATAACATGTCAAGTCAAATCCAGGCTGAGAAGTGCAAACTCTGTCTACCTCGATACACTTAGCACAGAAGAAATGGAAGAAAGGCTGGGTCAAGTTCACTTGTTAATTCTGGGCTTTTGTGACACAGAAACATGTTTGCCACGATGTAGTGCCATAAGGGCCAACAGGACTTCTCATGTAAAGAGATTCCCCTGACATGAAAGGAACAGTCTCTGACTGTGCTTTTACAGACTCAGGGGATCCTCAGACAGATTCATTAAGCTACTTTTTTTTTCTTTGCCCAGTCCTAATGTGCAAATTAATGCAAACACAAACTACTTTCAAAATAGGTTCCATTGAAATGGATGGTAATTGAGAGAAAACATTTTGGAGACTGGATCTTTAGATTTCAAGCTGTTTTAAACAACTTTACAGTCTTCCATTTATGGACATATCAATCTCCTCAGAACAATAGCAAAACCTCCTTTTTATATACATAGTAAAAATACTGACTGGTGTGATCATTTTATGTCAAGGATCAGTGATATTATCAAAATTTGGAAATACTTGGTTTGGATAAAGCTCCCATTGCTGCCACTGACTACTCCACAAACAGATACACCTTCCTGTCCTCTGATATTGGCAATTTTCTTGCTGTGCCATCCACCTTAGTAGAATATAATGGAATAGAATAGAATAGAATTAATGATTGTCATAGGGTACAAATAAGCAATCAGGAAGCCAACAATATTAATATAAATTGTAAGGATACTGTCATAAAGGGGAAGATTTTCCTAACATTTTGCAATTGTCCCATCCTACATTTCAATTATGCTTCACAGAAATTGTATAAATGGCATGCTTTATGCCATTTAACACAGACTGAAAAATGATATAATATAGAAAAAAATGAACAACTGCAAACTGGACTGAACTGACTAGATAAATACCCAGAAGATAAATACTACCAAAAGAGGGGAAATCTAGAACTGAAAATAGGAAAGAAAACACTTGAAATATAGGTACAATAATTTATATATGAATAGTATAGTATAGTATAGTATAGTATAGTATAGTATAGTATAGTATAGTATAGTATAGTATAGTATAGTATAGTATAGTATAGTGTATATATATATTTGTCGGCTATGAATAATTTACCTGCTTTGAAATGGCCCTGGATTGGCAAAAAGGAACTGTGACGTTCCTTCAATACACCAGGGTGATCCGACAAAAAAACCATATAGCCCCTTTGTGGTACAAACCCTAAGGGATCAAATCCTGTGGCCTAACGGTTAATTAGCTACAGGATCAAATCCCAGTGAGGGTATGGATAGCTGATGAGGCCAGAACAAGGCCAAAATAGTGCTATCTTAGTCTCCCTTAATTTTAAAAATTCAGCAAAAACATGTGATACACAAACACATATATATATATACACACACACATAATATTAAAAAAGAAAAAACCTAGATGATCTTTGTTCAATTTGTTCTCTATGTATTATCTGATAAGACTCAACTGCAAGTCCATGTTCTTGTTACTTACAGCCTTTTATTTTTAAACTGGACTTAGTTCGATCAGTTCCTCAAATAAATGATGTCTACAAATAGAACAATGCCAAATGCCAACCCTTCAAATAGAAAACTTTCTTCTGGAAGACACATGGCTACCTTGTCAGATGACAAAATAATGAGTCTCGACTATTTCATATAGCAATAAATTGAAAAATGGTATATAAAACCCAGTTCTGTAGAAATTTATAGCACAAATACAGATAGCATTGCACTATTTCAACCTATTCTTTCTGAGAAGTACATGACAGAAGATGGCGGTTTTCTGAATCTTCAACCCTCAGCTCAATTAAACAAGTATGGCTGATGGTGATGGAATCCATGCAAACAAAACCAAGATTACTTTCCTGCCTTTCTCCTAGAAGATAAATGGCATTAAATAGGTACTTTCCCTTTCACACATCTTGGATATGGATCCTAAAGCATGTTCTATGTCACAAAGTAAGCTCTCTGGTGTATGTTACTTCCATTTGCAGTTGTGAGAGAAGTATGAAAGGTTAGAGCTTGCCAATAATTCCCTAATTTGTTAACTGAGCAGGTGTTTTATCCCATAACTATCCAAATCTCTTGGCCACTGTTTGAAAAAGACATTGCAAACTAATTGTCTTTACTTCCATTTCTTCTGAAGTCCTTTATAAACAAATATTTTCAAAACAATAAACAAGCTGTCATTTCTGAAAAGAAATTTAAAGTTTAGAGTGTTCCTGCAATACAATAATGTATTGCAGGAACTCTCTGCTCTCCTTCTGGTGTAAAGGTTTGTTTCACCATTATGTGGAAAAAATATTTAAGAAGCAGACTAACGATACATTGAACTATATATTTGGCAACTACCTATCATCTTTAGGAAAATACTTAATTCTAATATGCTGAGTAAAAAGGTTTTCATCCAGCATATTAGATATAGGTCTGAGTCTGAGGAATGTGTCTGAACACAACATCAACATGTTATCCAACTGTTGTGATTCCGTCTGAGGCTCCTCAGGGAACGGCTGAACCTCTGCCGGCTCCATGCTCAGAGGGGGAGGATGAGGAACAGGAGGAGGAGGCCCAGGCAGACGGGGAGGAGGAATATCAGACCGAGGGAGAGGGAGAACAGCCTGAGTCCCCCGGAGTGGAGCTCTCCCCAGCAAGCAGCCTGGAGTCCTTAGATGAAAATGCACAAGCCATCATCGATCTCAGGCAGAGAAGAGCAGCACAACGAAGGGGACAATTAGCCAGGTATTTCCAACCCTAAATAGGCAACAGCTGGGTTTGGGTGTGGTTCTCCCCAGAAAGGCTGAAAAGGCAGACCCACCCTTCCTGTATTGTGGAGTATTATCTTTGGGAGTCCTGGGACCTGGCTGTGATCTTTGGCGTCTCTGCTTCTGGCTTGTGGCCTTGATGGCTGAAACCTTGGGGGGAAAGGCGTGGGTCTTATTCTCTACAGTGGTGTGTGTGCCAGCAAGAAGTCTGCTGTATTGTCTGGCCGTCAGGACTCTGCTGTGAAGCCTCATAGCCTGCCTGTTGGGAAGAACAGGTTTTTCTCTGTGTTTATTTTTCAAACTATAAAGTGCCTTTGCTTTTACCAGCGTGTCTGGCTGGTGTTAAAGTCTGGGGGCACCCAGACAGAACACCAACATTCCTATTAAAAGTATGTTTCAGTAAGGAAATGGAAAGTATGAAATATTTTCACTTCCACATTTACGTATGGAAGCTACATATAAGAAATATCTACAGATGTTGAGTGACAAGGTTTTGAACCTGCAAACTGTTTTGCATGCATGCTTTTTCCTTTTCTCCAAGGAACTGAAAATTCTCTTGAGCATGAGAAAAGAAATGTGATGGTGGGAAGTCTTCAGGATCTGAAGAACATATTTTTTCAATCACTAGTCAAACTAAAAGTGTTGCTGCATGAGCTATTTCTACTAGGAATAATTTCCTCTGCCAGAAAATTATGGGAATGGAAATTAAGCACATCTGGTTGGAGTAGAATTACAATGTTTAATGCCATAGTTCTTGTTCCTTAGAGGTAAGTCCTACTGAAGTCAATTATAGATATCCTGGTAAGTTGCTGGAATGCCAAACACATAGTTTTTATCCTTTTTTTTTTTTCAGTTCATCTCTTCTATTTGTTTTTTTCCTGTTTTCCTTTTCACAAATACTTCTTGGTTTTCTAGCTGGATTTTGTCTTTGTGGTTTCTTAAGATGTTGGCTATTTTTTGATCAGTGCCAAAGGCTGTCTTGTTATTGTGTTTCTGGAGAATTTTGCTGATTTTATCTGTGGTGCCTTTGAGGTAAGGGAGAAGGGTGATGCCATTCTCCTGTTCTGTGTCTTGGTACTGGGTATGTGTGCGTCTCCTTTCTGATTAGGTTGGTAATTGTGTTTCTTTAGAATCCGTTGGAAATTAGTATGTTTGTGATAGTGTGTAATTCAGTTTCCAGGTGGTCTTTGTTGGCTAGGGATTTGATTCTGGAGATGGTGGTCTTGGCTACGGAGTTCATCTGTGGTGGGATTGTGTGTTTAAATAGTGGTTGGTGTGTGTGTGTGTGTTTTCTGGCAGATAGTGTATCCTATGCAGCCATTGGGATTTTTGTAGATTAGAATGTCCAAAAAGGGAAGGTCACCGAGATATAGAACAAGAGAATGGCATCGCCCTCCCCCCTTACATCAAAGGCAACACAGATAAAATCAGCAAAATTCTCCACAAGCACAATATCAAGACAGCCTTTGGCACTGACCAAAAAATACCCAACATCTTAAGAAACCCCAAAGACAAGACCCAGCTAGAAAACCAAGGTGTCTATGAAATACCATGCAAAATCTGCCCAGCCATATATATTGGACAAACTAATAGGAGAATAAATGCACACATTGCAGAACACAAGAATGCAGTCAGAAAACAATTAAAAAACGTCTCCCTTTTCCAACACCTCAAAATAACAGGACATGAAATTGATTTTGAAAGGACCAAATTCATCTCCAAAAACCAAACACTTCAACAAGAGAATAATTATGGAAGCCAATGAAATAAAGAAATACGTCCACAAGAAGAACAAATATGATGATACCCCCCACCTACCAGACATCTGGAAAGCAGCCCTAATCAACAAATGAATCACAGCCATGAAAATTGGCACTGGACACAGAAAAACACAGGATGCCACCAGCAATTACCCTCACCAAATGCAAACCCATATCCACCCCACAGTCAAAATACCACCACTACCTAGAAGCTAAACCACAGTGGCAACACCAACTGCTGCATCCCCCTCTGACACCTACACAAAGCAAACCGACACATGCCATAAACACATAGCCAGACCACAAACTCAGAACCAAACCCAAATCTGGGATGTTACATAACAGGCATACATTACAAAACAGCAGACTAATCTGCAAAAATCAACTGCAACAACTACTCAGGATGTCACCCCTAATCTGCAAACATCAATTGCATCAACTATTCAAGGCATTACCCCACCAACTAATCATAGCCAATCAACCCACTTACAGCAATTTAACAAGCACTCCACAGCCACCCACCAATAGTTATAGAAAGACAGCAGTTCCAACCATGCTTTGTTCATCCTAGCACAAAGCTGAAAGCATCATCTTAAAGATGACAAGTGGTACCTTGTCAAAAGGTCGCCAAGACATCATGATCTCCGGAATGTTTACAAATTTTTTAAAAACTACTAAGCTTTTGTCAGCCCCTGATGACTTCATCAGAGTAAAAAATCTTCATTGAAGAAATGCTTGCTTTTATGTGGTGCCAATCAATTTGGTCATTGCATGCATAATAGATTCATACCCTTCCGTCCCTCCTGTAATTGACTTTGTTGTTTCTGCTTTAGGCCTGTTGACACTTGATTATGCAATTTCTGTTTCCTTTTTCCCCATTATGTATTGCCTCTTTTTCTCCCTGGTGGGTAAAGCAGGGCTATCAGGCATTGCTTTGAAGGTATTTCTCCCAGCTCTCTCCCCTTCATTGTTCTTCCTCTCCCTTTTAGGCACACATGTTGCCTTGTCTAAATACATCTGTTTTGCCAATGATCTTGTGATAGAAAAATGGTCTGCTTATAAACTATTAACCTTTGATATATATTTTAGACCATTAAGAATTTTTTTAAATTCACATTTGTGGGGCTGCAACATTTTTTAAAAATAAAGAAATGAAGTACTGTCAAGTTCTTACACATTTAGCCCACAGGTTTCATTACGGCCTTATTTATAATTGAATATCCATAGTAGAATAACAGAAAGTTTCCTGCAATTACACTTATCTCATCTTGTTTCTACAACACGTATTGTACCATTTCTCTGCAGAAACCATCAGCCATTTGTGTTTATAATTAATTGATTCCCTTTTCAGGAATTTAGGTGTAAAATTGTTCTGTGAAAGTAAATATTTCTTAATTACAATCCTAACCATATGTTTACTTTTCTGTACTTAAAGGCTAGATAAAATGTTAATTGCAAGTGAAAAAGTATATAACACTGTGATGAAAGAGCTGTGATTACCATAACAAAATATATGTGCTAGTGACTTTCAATAGTTATACTTTTCTAAGTATAAATATTTCTCTGTGTAAATTGTTTTCTGTATTACCACAACACAGGTGTAATTTTCTATTATGATTTTGTAACAAATTATGATTCATGCTTGAAATGGAAACTGTTTTTTCAATATCAGTATGACATCTATCACCTTTCCCCCCAAGACATTAGAGATATAAAACTATTTTGTTTGAACATTCTCAAAAGATTTTTCTATTCCTCGTGCGTCTAATCAAACTTGACCAATAAAGAATTATTCTATTCTATTCTATTCCATTAATATAAAATAATAAAGAACCTTGTATGAATCATTTTCATAATTTGCCCTAAATTTATTTATTGGACTTTTATGCCGCCCCTCTCCGAGGACTCGGGGCAGCTTACAACATATAATAAAATGATATATAACATTTTAGATGCAATTAATTAAATATAAAATCTAAAAACCCAAGCCATAAAAATTAGTCATTCCCATTCAATCAACTTTCTCTCAGCACATTCATCGGCCAGGGTGCAAGAATCTAATTGCCCCAAGCCTGGCGACATAAATGAGTCTTAAGATTCTTGTGGAAGGCAAGGAAGGTGGAAGCAGTACAAATCTCCAGTGGGAGTTGATTCCAGAGGGATTCCAGAGAGAGAGAGAGAGAGAAGCCAACTATGAACTCATAGATGACAACCTCTCAATTATTGACTGGCAAACTCTACTCTGTGGCGGCAACACTGCTGATGACTTCTCTAACATCTTCTTGCTGGAAGTCAAAAGAACTATTTATTTATTGGATGTATATGTTGCCCCTCTTTGAGGACTTGGGGTGGCTTACAACATATAAAAAAGAACAATAAAATACAATAAGCTAAATCCAATTAATTAAATAAACAACTCTAAAAGCATTGACTATATTAAAAATCAATCATATCCATTCAAACAACAACCATACATAACATGTGAACACAAGAACAAGGGGACACAATCTGAGGTTAGTTGGGGGAAAGATCAGAAGCAATGTGAGAAAATATTATTTTACTGAAAGAGAAGAAGATGTTTGGAACAAACTCCCAGCAGACATGGTTGGTAAATCCACAGTAACTGAATTTAAACATGCCTGGGATAAACAAATATCCATCCTAAGATAAAATACAGGAAATATTATAAGGGCAGACTAGATGGACCATGAGGTCTTTTTCTGCCATCAATCTTCTATGTTTCTATGTTTCTCTACTTGCAACAGAATATCTTACGCAACCAAACTTGGAATCCTAGTCTTAGAAAGCTTAAAACTACGTCGCCTTCGACACAACATTAGCATAGCTCATAAAATAATCTGCTATAATGTCCTTCCTGTCCACAACTACTTCAGCTTCAACAACAGCAATACACGAGCATACAATGGATACAAACTCAAAGTAAACTGCTCCAAACTCTGTACTATGTAACAGTACTATGCAACAGAATATCTTACGCAACCAGACTTGGAATCCTAGTCTTAGAAAGCTTAAAACTACATCGCCTTCGACACAACATTAGCATAGCTCATAAAATCATCTGCTATAATGTCCTTCCTGTCCACAACTACTTCAGCTTCAACCACAGCAATACACGAGCATACAATGGATACAAACTCAAAGTAAACTGCTCCAAACTTGCCTATAGAAAATACAACTTCAGCAACCAAGTAGTTAATGCCTGGAAGTCACCACCTGACTCTGTAGTTTCATCATCAACCTCCCCAAAACTTTACTCTTAGACTATCCACTATTGACCTCACCTGATTCCTCAAAAGTCAATATAGGGCGTGCATGAGTGCACCAGCATGCCTACCATCCCTGTCCTAATGTTTCCCTCTTATTAATACCCATGTCATGTATATAAACAGTGTTATATCTATGTATACTACCAATACTTCCTTGACAAAATAAAAGTATATGCCATCCAACACTGTAGCTGAGTCCATCCACTATTCTGCTAGTCATCCTCTTTCTTTCCACCTTTCCTAGCATTAGAGCCTTTTCCAAAGAGTCTTTTTGTGTGGTCATTTGTGGCTTCAGTGAAAACTCTGGGTTTATTTGTATAATTATATATTTATTTGTGTTCTTAGCTGTCTAGAATATTCCCACGAGTCTTATCCACCATCAAAGCTCAAAGTCATCAGTACTCTTTGTCAGTACTATGTACTTCACCTGTTGGGTTTGTCAATACATGATCTAACCAGCAATGTATGTTTGGAGCAATTAGTATAATGCTACTTCAAGTCTAGGGCTGCAACTAGCCATAAAAGGGAGTCAGATGTGTTGCTCTCTGTTATTGTGGTTATTCTTTCTAATGCTTGCTATTGCTCTAATTTCCTGACCTCCCTCTCTGCTAGTTTTGTCTGTGTGAGTATACTATAGACTTGCTGTGTGCTAATATTGGTCTATGTATTATGTATTTAAATAATACTTATGGTATTATATAAAACTGTGTGTTCTGCAGGAGAGGAATATAGTAGAATTATATAGAACTGTGTGTTCTGAAGGTTAGCTGCTGTATGTATAGAACTGTATATATACAGTATATAGTAATATCTGGTTTGTATATGATTGCTTGATTTGAATATGTATGCAGTTGACTGTTTACTGATTAATCTATTGTATACATTATAAATAATATTTATGCTCTTAGTTATTAGTCTGTGTTATTGGCTGAACAACCACCACTGCTCTATTTCTAAGTTTAGGATTCTAGCATTGGTTATAACATTGGTTATATAAGCCCAGTGGAATGCTAACTCTCTTCCTACCTGGCTTCCTCAAATTTCAACGTTTGCTTCCATGGAGCAAGAAATATCATGGTTTGCACAGTTCTGATCTTTTTAGCCATATGGTTCAACACAAGGATCCATAATGTATTTATGGATAAATATACAAAAAAACGCTTAAGTTATTACTTGTTGAAATTATGTTCATTATATCTTTTTTTATTCAAAGCTTATTATCCACTTTAATCTTCCATAACTGACAATCTTAATAGAGAATCTTCAACCTTATGTCTCATTAGTTACAGTATATAATATGAAAACTTGGCTTCATTAGCTAAATACACAATTGACTTGGGTCATATGTTTTTTTCTTGACTGCTCCTTTCTCTATTTTTATGTAGGTATCATATAAGCCATCTCAAAGGAAAAGGGAAAAGAAAAAAAATCAATACATTTCTAATTTTGGAAAAATGATGACCACTTGATTGTGACATAAATCAATCATGAAAGAAATGATTTGTGAAAAACAAATAATAAAAATCAGTTAGCAATTCATTTTTTTCTGACAATGGCTGCAAGAAGAATATTCATCCTTCATCCTTTGTATTTTGTTTAATTTTCTTTTTCCTCTCTTTGGGGATAGTTTATCAAGATCCAGACAATAGATTCAAGACACTTAGCATATTTTGAAAAAAGTACCACCTGTATGAAGAAAGCTTTATATTTTATTTATTCAGTTGACAAATAATACAACAAGCAAATAAAATGGATGCTTCATACAAATTCTATGATTCCTTCCAAATAGAATTTGAGAGCAAGATTATTTATATTCCAACCAAAGTAGTGCAAGCAGAATACTTAAACCTATCTAATTATAAAGACTGATTACTTTATAACTTGTAAAAAAACATGAGAGCTAGCATATGGGGACTAGTAACAAATAAAACTTTTAAAATCAATTTATATAAAATGAGCACCCCAAATAATTTCATTTAAAATTTGAATGGTTATGGAAAGCTTTCTCCCATTAGTTTGTTTGTTTGTTTGTTTGTTTGTTTGTTTGTTTGTTTGTTTGCTTGTTTGTTTGTTTGACTTGTATGCCGCCCCTCTCCGTGGATTCGGGGCGGCTCACACCATATACCAAAAACATAACAATACAGTTTATCCAATTAATATACTAAAAAGATTCTTTAAAATTCTAACTTTAAAATGTTCGTTTGCATTCATTCAATAATCACACTAACACACTCCCTCGATGTATATACAGAGTGAACAATATAAAAGCAGTGTTAAAAGGGTTCACTAAGATGATAGTAGAGAAAAGAAGGACTCACATATGAAATTTACAACAAATTCTAGTTATCCTACAGAGTGAATGGGTAGTCAGGGAAAGATAGTACCTTTGGCAGGAGAACAAGTCAGTCTTTTCAGGCAGTTCGCTTATCTTTGATCCCCACTTGGTCTTAGCTTTCACTTGTGGTTCTCTGAAGCTCTTTGTGTATGACAGGAGGCATATACTGGACAACAGCTTTCATGCCTAAAGTGGGACTAGAATTCACATCTCCTGATTTCTAATCTAACACCATTACCAGCAGACCAAACTCCTTTGGGACATGTAGAAACAATAAAAGTTATTTGTATTAGTATGGTATTTGAACTAAGTACTATATTCCATTCACACATGCATAGAACCTCACATATCTGTCTCCCAACCCAGAATTTAGCTGGTTGGACGAGGAGTTCCAAAAGAAGAATCTAGGCAGGAGGATTACCATTCATGATGCCTCAATCTATTTGACATCTCCAAAGGATTACAATCCCCATATGCTTTTGTAGCCTTTAAGACAGGTTGATTATTCCATTAAATCTTGGCCATCTTTCTAGCAGTATGTCACTAATATCCAATTTACATGGATATTATTTTTTGTATATTTATTTATGGAACTATCTTTTTTGAGAGAACTACCGTAAGTGCTACCTTTGAAGCTGTCTTTCTCCAGTAGGCTAGAGTAGACCACATTTTACCAGAACAATGTTTCTGCCTTCATTTCTGCTTTGAGTACACCATATTTTATACATACCTCCCAACACAAATAGATTACTAAAGAAGCAGCAGATTATCTCTATAGCAATAGCACTTAGAATTATATACCGCTTCACAATTATTATTATTATTATTATTATTATTATTATTATTATTATTTATTGGATTTGTATGCCGCCCCTCTCCGTAGACTCGGGGTGGGTAACAACAGTGATAAAAACAGCATGCAACAATCCAATACTAAAACAACTAAAAACCCTTATTATAAAACCAAACATACACACAAACATACCATGCATAAATTGTAAAGGCCTGGGGGGAAGGAATATCTCAGTCCCCCCATGCCTGATGGCAGAGGTGGGTTATGAAAGGAGCTTACGAAAGGCGAGGAGGGTGGGGGCAATTCTAATCTCTGGGGGGAACTGATTCCAGAGGGCGGGGGCCGCCACAGAGAAGGCTCTTCCCCTGGGTTCCGCCAAACAACATTGTTTGCTTTATAGTCTTCTCTAAGTGATTTATAGAATCAGCATATTGCCCCCAATAATCTGGGCAATCATTTTACTGATCTTGAAAGGAAATTTCAAGATCAAATTTCAAAAGGAAAGAATAGGGCCAATTAATTATAGCCAAAATCTTGAGCCAGTGAGTATCAAACTGCCAAACTACTGGCAGCTGGCAGTCAATGAAAGTAGCCTGCAATAGTGCATTCTACCTACTGCACCACCACAGCTCGATATTATGACATTATGTAACAATTGCTAATGAAAATATGCTACCATGGGTATGGCTATATAGTGTTCGCCTAATATAATGTTCTCTCAAAAAATATATTGACTGCATGATCTATAACATTGCAGTGAAGGATAGAAGAATAGTAATGAAAGAGAAGGAGGAGAAAAAGGGAGATTGGGAGGAATTATGATACTATGGATACCTTAAAAACATGCTATATTCAATTTTTTAATAAGTTTTGTCTCTTCCACAAGTAATGAAATGTTAAGCCTGCTTACCATTACCAAACATACTGTCTTCTGAATATATTTCAAAACATAAACTGAATTTACTTCTAACTGCAGTTGCTTTCATAATAGTATTTCCTTACATATTCAATATTGATTTACTTTGATTTTTTCCTTCATATAAACAGAATGAAGTGAATGAAAACTGAAATCAGTCATACAATCTATGAACAACAACAGGCTCTGACTTGCAAACAGAGGCCTAAAATTGGCAGTGGGCTTAATATACTTGGCACATGTTTAAATATCCTTAGCATATTCTACTTCAGACTTGTTAAAAGGATATGCTGTAATTGAGAGGCTTTTACTGACAGTGTTGAAGAACACTGCCAAAAGTTGTTCTCTGTAGATGAAAAAAATACTCTTATGAAATGTCTTTTAGACAACTGGAATTAACTGCATGTAATCAAGGTGGGAACCAATACATATTTTTAGATATTGCTATTCCAAATATGATTTTTCCAGAGGCAACTGGACTTTATGGTTTTTCCTTGAAGACGTTTTGCTTCTCATCCAAATAGCTTCTTCAGCTCTGACTCGATGGTGAGGAATGGAAGGATTTCATTTCACTATCCAGTCAGAGCTGAAGAATCTTCTTAAATGAGAAGCAAAGCATCTTCAAAGAAAACAACCCCAGAAAATTCAGTTGCATCTGGAAAAAGCACCTTTGGGGCAACCCTGACCAGGATTACTGAGAATCTCCATAGATACTGTTAGAACTGCTTTTCTTTCGTTCCATATATGCTAGATCTTAACTTCCATAACTCATAGTCTACATGGCAACCAACTGATTGTAGAAATTGAAGAAATTGTAGAAATTGAAATCCTACATATGTCATCATAGAGTAAGGAAAAAAGTTTGATACAATCCAGAAGCGAAGCTTTAAGAGCTATAAGAATAAATCACAGCTAAGGTAAAATACTTCCTTAATATGTGAGAACATTTGACAAGAGTTGTCAGGGATTCGTTTTGGCATCTACTATTGGCAAACAAAGTGGCTGGATGGAGTGACTGAAAGAGTCAGCGTAAGCTTAAATGGACTCCAGGGAATGGTAGAGGACAGGAAGGCCTAGATGAATATTGTCCATGGGGTCACGATGGGTCAGACATAACTTCATGACTAACAACAATAGGCAAATGTCCCAAAGGTGCTTTTTCAGGAGGCAACTGGACTTTCCTGAAGAAGCACATTTGGGACAACCATGACCTGGATGACTGAGAATCTCCACAGATTTACTATAGGCAAAGCACATTGTTTGCCACTAACATATGCTCTTTCAATTCTAGCAGCATTCCTTTTATTAGTATTGAATGTCTATTTGCCATGTAATTGTAACAATACAATCAAGTAGAAATGTGTTTGTTTATTTATAGGATGTATTTAACCATCCATCCCAACATTGTGATTCTAGACACCAGATTTAAAAAAATAATAATAATCCAATCACCCATAGAAGGACAAAGTAATATTTTTTTTAAAATTAGAATGTAATCCAAGCCCCAAAAGACATCTCATGTCAAAATCAATACATGTCAGGTTAGGCTAATAATCTGGTCCCAATGCTAAGATGAAAGATAGTTATTTTCACATAGGGCATTCTGGGAAAATAAAAAGTGCTACAGACACCACCACCACAGCAATTAGGTGGGATATAAAGGTGAAAAGCATTTATATAAAAAGTAGGTGGTATATAAAGGTGAAAAGCATTTATATAAAAAGGTGTTGTGGTTAGCTCTGGCCCAGCTCCTGCCCCAAGGAATGTGGAGGTGGAGGTGTGGGAGACATCCACATGCTGCAGGCCTGTTTTGCTCCCAGTAGAATCTGCCGACGAAGTCTCCTCTGACCAAGGAAGCATGAGTGACAGGGAAGAGGGGAGTTTGGCAGACAGCCCAGGAGGAGATCAGTCATCTGTATCATCCCTGGATTCTGAACAAGAATTAATGACACATCCACGCATGTGTAGAGTGATGCATAGGAGACAACAACTGAAGGATTATTACAAGAGAAAATGAGGCCACCTGTGGTTAGGTGGGGCTGCTGTAATTAGTGCTACAGATAAAAGTGCAGCCTGGTGTTCAAGCCTCATGGCAGTTTATCTGATTCATTGTTTCATCAAGATCGTGGTTTTTGCTTTTCAGGATTGTGTGTGTGGTCTCTCTGGACTTTAGAATTGGACTCAATTTCCCAGTTATTGGGTGAGCAATTGGACTGCATTTAACCTGTGCCTTATGTGTACCAGAAAATCCCTTTGACATTTAAAAAAGGAGCTGTTTCTGTTTTTCTGTTTATAAAAACTTTTGGGTTTTCCTTTTATCGTGTGGTGTATGTCTTCCTGGACTAATTACCCTGTAATTACGGGCAGTTGAGACATGCCGACAGAACAAAAAGGAATAGATAGTTTTACTTTTCTTTACTTTACGTGTTCAAATCACATCAAAATATAATAAAAGATTTTTCAGGAAAATTTTAGTTACAGCCCTAAACAAGTCCACTATCAATAAAAAGGGGAATATTTATTTATTTATTTATTTAGATTTGTATGCCGCCCCTCTCCGCAGACTCGGGGCGGCTATAAATATTTAATATAATTAAATAATAAATATTTAATATAATAAAACACTCAATGTGTAGTAGCTATGGTGCAATGTACTTTAGTTGTGCCTTGCTTTATCAGATAGGACAGTTTTAAAAATATTTAACCCAGAGTTGGATAATGGTCAATATATGACCAAGGACATAGCTTTCTATTGTCTGCATTTAATTGTCTTTGTTAGATGACAAAATAAATAAATCATCTGTCATTGATATATACCACTAGCAAATCAATCAACAAAAGTCTATTTTTGTATACTGTACAAAATATATACTGTAGTATATATACTGTAGTCTGCCTGCCACTGCCTGTAGCAGAACTTAAAAAAAGCTAAAAGCTTAATCTTCAGTTAGGAAACTCAACAAATTTCCCTGCACTTAAGACACTTAAATAATTATGACTTCGTAAAATCCTTTTTAAAAAATCATTTGTACAAACTTGCATTAGATCTTAAAATTAGGCATGATATCTTAAAATATGTCTATCTGCTGCTTTTATATTACTTTAAATATGAAATGAAAATTGGAAACATGTTAAGGCATACCATACATTTATTGTTCAAGTCAATTAAAAATGTGAAAAATTTGTAACATAAAACAAAAGTACTTCAGATGAAGTAATTCTCAAGTAACATAGAAACATAGAAGATTGATGGCAGAAAAAGACCTCCTGGTCCATCTAGTCTGCCCTTATACTATTTCCTGTATTTTATTTTAAGATGTTTATCCCAGGCATGTTTAAATTCAGTTACTGTGGATTTACCAACCACGTCTGCTGGAAGTTTGTTCCAAACATCTATTACTCTTTCAATAAAATAATATTTTCTCACATTGCTTCTGATCTTTCCCCCAACTAACCTCAGATTGTGCCACCTTGTTCCTGTGTTCATTTTCCTATAAAAAATACTTCCCTCCTGAACCTTATTTAACCCTTTAACATATTTAAATGTTTCTATCATGTCCCCCCTTTCCCTTCTGTCCTCCAGACTATACAGATTGTGTTCATTAAGTCTTTCTTGATAAGTTTTATGCTTAAGACCTTCCACCATTTAGTAAGTAATTCTTCATAAGAAACTTTGGGATATATATACATTGTATATCCCACTAGAAGATCCTGAAATATAACAGTTAGGGCTTTTTATATAATTTTTATTATTAGATTTGTTCCATTGTTATACTGTTTTTATTACTGTTGTGAGCCGCCCCGAGACTTCGGAGAGGGGCGGCATACAAATCTAATAAATTGATTTGAATTGAATTGAACTCCGAACATCTTTTACTATTGGTCAATTGGCCAGGATTCTTGGGAACTATAGTTCAGCAATATCTAGGCATACACATATTATCCAACCTTGAAAAAAATTACTGTACGTGTTTGTATTGTCCAGGAAAGAGATTAAATAGTTATCATCATCATCATCATCATTATCTCTCTGGGTAAAAATGGTAAGTTGAGGCATAATATTCTGAAATTCAGGTAAAGGTTTTCTTCTTTCTTTGTTCCCCAAACCTTTAATGTGAGATTCCTTTGACATCAGACTCAAAATGAGACAATTTACAACATGTGCTGTGGCTTGGGAAAAATGAAATATTACCGCTAACTAGAAAAGTCTTTGTAAATTAAATGAAGTCTTTGATTAATTACACATATCACTTACGATGATGTTGGCAACACTTGCACACTTACTATCCTCAACAGAAAGTGTGGATAAATTCATTTTGTACTATAACAGGAGTGGCAGTTATGTGAAATAGTGATTGGATGAATTTCATTCACAGATCAAAGAAAGGGGAAATTAACCAACACAGTAAATTGATTATTTCATGGATGACATAACCAAGACATGCTTTATCTTAATAAAAAGCAACATCCCTCTAGTTCTTAACTGAATTCCAGCCAATGCAATAATACTCAGTTGTTAATGACTTTGATGTTGATGTGGAAACGTGAATGACTGCATAATCAGTGAAATGGGACCTCCTCACAGTTGGAAATGTTTAAGCCAAATAATTTTGGACTGTGAAAGGAGTCCCTGAGTGGTGGAGACTTTGGCTGGATTCCAATGTTTTTGACTTAACTAAACAAGACCTGAAAAACTTTATCATACTCCTTTGCTCCAGGCTGGCTTATAAACCTGACAGCTGTAGAGAAGCTGCAATTCAATATATATCTCTATATGGGTTCACAGTGGAAAAAATGTCTCAGCTTATATATATAGTTCTATCCATGTTCTGATGTGACAGCAATTAGTTAAATCTGTCTTCAGGAGGGGAAGCAGAAGAAAAGAAACAGAAATCGAGACAAAAGGGAGGGAAAATGGAATCTAAAAATATATATTGTGTGTTGCATGTTGCCAAGTTTTGATCAGGAGCATAATATAAAACATTAGTCATTCATAGCAGACTGTGGATCTTTTGTTCCTCTAAATATTGAAATGCATTAAAATTGGAGAAGTTCTCTAAGGTACTTGAAGTTGACTGTTGCCTTTATGAAGAAAAATTGGTGTACAAACCCATTTTCAACAAATTTGTAGTCCTTTTTGCCTATTTGAAGCAGAGATCCCTATTTATCATCCTTTCATTTAGCATATTAGACGGTAATGTATGTCAATTGGTAAGTAACACAGGAAGAAAAGAGACATTATTTTAATTCCACTGCTTTGTGTTTTTGTATTGTGCATTATTATTGTGCTGACCCTTCGCATGCTTTTCATGCAATGTTCAACTCAAAAGTCTATCCAGAAAGAACATATTCTGATAAGATATAACTGGAAGTAAATATATTTAGTTTAAAGTCATGGATATATCATCAATGCTTGGAAAATAACAGCAAACTTGGTAATAGCACTTATTGGCTCTGGACAATTAACACAAACATTTATTAATCAACATTATTATTTATGTTACTTAAGTTTTTAATAATTTCCTGTAATGGCATCAGGAAGTGGCACTGGATTATCCAAATCTGTCCAAAAGCATCTGGACTATCTAAAACCAATAGGCCCCATACTTTGGCATCTCTGCTGGGAATCTCTGCAGAGGAAGGATGAGCGAGAGAAATGCGTGCACTTGCAGAATAATCTCCTAATCTCCAAATAACCATGTCTTTGTTATGTTCATCTTTCCTAATGTTTGATTAATTTTTATCATATTTTATTCTACTGCTTTAATCACTGTTAATTAGCATTCAGTTTTACAATGATTATCTGATGTTCCAAGAAGAAGGAAAGGAGATGTAAGTTAATAACTGTCAAATCAGCATAAAAATTATTACTGGCAGAGTGGACTGGTGCTCACTATGGTTAAACAAAGGAGCTACTACGAGTGTACTATGAAAATTACATTCAGTTTACTAACCTTTCCTTTCTATTTATTCTGAATATTCAACCTATTCTTCTTGGCTAAATCAATGGGAAACAAACAAAGCCATAGGATTTGGTTTATTATTTAAGGACATCTATGATGAGAGTTTTAAAAAGCTATCAAGATGACAGCCATTACCACAGGATCAAACTCCTGTCTCTTTAAGGGGCTTAAGTTGCATTTGCCATCTTGATTTTTTTCCCTCCAAACCCTCAATGTGGACAGCCTTGCTCTTGATTATCCCACATAACTGGTTGAGAATGGAAGAGAGGGAAGGAAGGAGGAATCTTAAACTCAAATTTACAGTTGGAGAAAAAGAAGAAAAGAATTTCAAAGAAAAGAAAATAATAACGTTATTCAAGCATTTGTTTATTAGCCCAACAATGGACAAGTACTTCCACCTAAACTGAGCATTTGGGCCAGTGGTAGTTCCTCCATCCAAAAAGCACAGAAACCTATGCATGACAAATACATTCTAGCATTAATGAACTGATTAACATATGTAATACGAGAAACAATAAAGAAAATTTTATCTAAATTATGCTAGTGTTACTTCTAAGAAAAGGGGCCTCTGAATGAAATAAGTGAAAGACTTTTATATTAAGAAGATGCTAATTATCAGTGAATTCATTTCAATTATTTAATTATTCTGTGATTTTTATGGAATAATATAATAGAAATATTGCAAAACTCTACAAGCTTGATGGAGAACCTCCATTTATTAATGATATCGTTATAGTGTTCCATAATTGATTAATCTGGTTTGCACAAATATTTTTCTTGGCAGAAATCTTATTTTAAAACCTTTTTGCCTTTCTTTTCAAAATTATCAATATATTTATGCAAATTGCCAGCTCTATCCCAATGTTTTATTTGTTCTTTAACTGATTTATATAAAGATACATTTCAAATAAATGTGTGCATTTTAAAATTATTCTACTTTTTTTTTTTGGTTGAAGCTTTGTTTGTCTCAGAATTAAAAGGGGGAAAAAAACTGGAGAATTTGGCAGAGTTGAAATTGAACGGAGGTTGGTGCAACAATCCTCCACTCTGGGAGATGTAGATCCTTTAGCAAAAAGCTTTTAAAAATTCAAAAAGCAAAATATTTGATTTGTTTAGATCTGAATGAAAATTTTAATACAAAGTACATTTGAAATCCATTTTATTTTTTGCACTGCACTCACATATGGAATGCCATTTTAGTTTGCTGTTTTTTAAGGCAGATTTGCCTTCCCCACCTCCCCATTTAGCAGCTTATATGAAAGGGAAAATGGATCCCACATGAGATAGAAGGAGCTTGAGAATTACATTCCAAATGAGTTATAAGAGCAAAAACAAGAGTCATGCTAAAATGAACAACCTTGCAAAAACTAGACACTCTGTGTTGGTCCTTATGGCACAACAACATATTTGCAAGAAAGACAAAACAAACAAACTTACATTTGGATTCAGCAAAAGCAAGCTTTTTCTTCTCACATCTTTCCCAGTCATGAGAAACTCATGACACACATGGAATTCATTTTATTTTTCATATTGTAGGCTATTGTGGAGAAAGCATATTTGCAACTCTTTCCTCATTTAACAATGCATTTAATTTTCATATTGATGTGGTGTTAATCATAGAATAGGAACAAGAAAATGAATTCCATGTGAGATGAATTGATTTTTAAAAAGTATATTGAGGCATGAGAAGAGATTTGGGGACCTTGTGATTAAAATAAGATGAATGAATTAAAGCTTGGATGGGATGATAGAAGGAAGAGAGGGAGATAGAGGGAGGAGAGTAGTACGAAATACAGAAGCAAAACAGATGGGAGATAAAAGTACAAATTTAAGATATTTGTTTATGGCATTTTGGACAGGAATGTATAATTATGTATGTTTTGATACTATGGCATAGGTATAAATGTTTTATATAAAGATGGTGAAAAAAATAAAAAAACTCGTTTAAAAAGAAAGAAAGAAATGATGATTAGAGAGGATGATCATTGTAAGCCCTTGCTAGAAGGAAAGGATAATACCTAACTACTAAGCAACAGTCAAAATAGCTTATATTCTTATCAACTTGTAAAGGGCAGGAATGAATGTGGATTATTACATTGGACTGTTGATAGATGGTAGTAAGATATCACACAGGAAATAAGTGAATAACTCAACCGCTACTAGCAGGAGTTAACAACTGACACATTCAGTTCTGCCTTTCTTTCTCTCATCTTCTGTCTCCCCTTTGAATGGGAAGAAATAGCTGCAGGGTTTAAAAGGCAGATGTTACGTATGGACATAGATAATAGCAATTTGCATAACTGTTGCTGATTGACTAATCTAGTGGTGGGAGAAATAAACTGCTCTCAGTGGCTAGCAGGCTTCAGGGAAACTCTTAAAAATGGCTTCCCTGCAGTCTGCCAGCAGTTTGTAATAGTTCTAACTAATAGACAATAAAGGTACTAAACTGTTCCCGTAATTTGACCCTTCTTTTATGCACAAATTTAATTGCCCCCGGAGGCGGAGTAAAGACACTGAGACATGGATTGTGGATTAATTAAGAGTCATTTATTAATTAACATATTTAAATAACTTTAAATAACTTTAAATAAATTTGAATAAATAAATTTGAATATTTAATTCAACACAAACTAAGGACCTGCAGAGCCAAAACTAACGGGGCGGAAATTCCTACCATAACATTCTTTGGCAACATTGGGCAATAACTCCTTGCTGAACCAGGTGAAGGTACCACCTTCACCTGGATCCTAGCCACGCCTCTGCGTGTGGGAGGAGATCACCCTCCAATCCCCGTGGGACATTGGATCCGGTGATTCCCATGGACATCCTCTCTCCAATCCCCGACGTTGCTCGAACCTCTAGTTCCTGGAGAGAGGCGGTCCATCACCCTTTAATGATGCCCTGAAAGGAGCATGCGCAGTTGCATCTAATTGCCCATTTCCTCCCCAAACCTGCCACGGAGGGGGGGTCAGATCTCAATCTTGGCCCCCCCGACCCCCACCCAGCCTCCTACACCAATTCCTGGAGGCACCTCTGCAGGTCCGACAGGAAAATGGCGTTCCCCTCCTCTGAGAGGTGAACGCCGTTGGCTCGGTAGAGCCAGGGGGTTCCAAATTTTATCAGGGGATGCTTCACCACACACACCCCAACTCCTTAACCACCTTCCCAATGGCCTGGTTGACCCTCAACCTGGCCTTGTTAACGGCTTTGGGTGAAACAGCATCCCGCCAGGCAAGTCTGGGAAGGATCTCAGACCACACGAGACGTGTGCCGGCTCCTTCTGTATGATAACGGTGGCATAGGTCAGGAAGGCGTAAAGCCAAGACCTAAAAGACCTAGGTACCTTGACCATTTTGGCCCGATCAGTACGGGCCTCCTCGTCCCTCTCCTTTTTGGGAACTTCCCTATTTAATAGGGTATAGAGGTCAATATATTCCCCCCTCCAAATCTTATCTCTAATTGAGGGATGCAAATGGTACTCTAAAGGAGTCGAGGGAAGGCCCACAGGTACCGCCCCCATGGCAGCCGCCATGGGGTCGGTCGAGGTGGCCACGCTATTATTGGCCAACCCTGCAGAAGACACGGCCGCCGTAAGGCTGGCCAATCCCGGCAAAACCACAGATCCACCCACCCCCGGGGGGCTACCTGGCTCCCTGCCACCCCAGTCGCGCCAAGCAAAGACCCCGTGTTCACCACTGGCGCCCCAGCTGGAACCGAAGCCGGTGGTGTGGTCGCCCCCCCAAACCTGGGAGCAGACCATGGGCGAGCTGGACCCCAAAGGAGGGCCCAAGCCGGCCGGTCCTGCCGGGGGGTTAAGGTGGGTAACCCCTGAACAACCGGAGTGGGTGTGATGGATAGAGACTCACCCCTGCCATCCAATGGGGCCCCGAGGGCCCCGGCCGCAGAACTGGCATCCCGTGCCACAGGGTCGCTCTGGTCCGGAGCTTCTTGCGCATGCCCGGCGACAGGAGGGTCTCCTAACGCCGCTGAGGGCCCGGATCCACTGTGTGCCCCGAAGGCGGCTTCCCAGCGGGCGTCCATGCGGTCCAGGCGATTTAAGAGAGCAGAAAACGATTGAGCCGATACAACAGGTTCCTGGCCTTGAGGTGCCCGGGCGGTAGGAGGGGGTGGCACCTAGGGGGTGGGAACTATAACCCCTGCCTCCCTAGCCCGTAAAGATGGGACCCTGGCCCTCCGAGGGCGAGGGCCCTGCGGAGCCTGAGTAGCTACGCGTTTCCTGGGGCCCATACCAAACAGGCCACCCAAACACCAGTCAAATACCAATAATAAGCCCAAAAATTGGGCTTATTCCCCCTCAGCCACCCGGATGGGAGGTCCTGAGGTCCTAAAAACCCAGGGCAAACCCACCAAAGGGAAGCCCCAAAGCCTACCTAGGTGTGGCCTCTAAATGGGAGCCCTTGGGACTGTAGGGAACCACTAGGTCACCCTACCTAATCCCACCACCCCCGAACAATGCCCACTGGCCTCACAGAAACCAAACCCCTATGCCCCCTAACTAAAAAAGGGGGGGTTGTCCACCCCTTAACACCCCACCCTTCCTTTGCCAACAAACCCCCGTTGGGGGTGGGGGGGAAGGGGGGTATCGGGGGGAGGGTTTGAGGCTGAGGTGGGTGGGTTAGCTTCCCCCCCGGGGGAAGGGGCCTACCCTACAACCCCCTGTACCCCAGGCACCAACCTTTCCCAACAACTAAACCAAATTAACTTAATGAAAAGAGCTTAGCCAAGACTCAGAGGTAAAAACCCCTGAATTGCAAAAACTGCCTACCGGGCGAGGCCTCCGGGCCCCGCCGCAACCTGCCCCCACCCCCCTGGAGAGTAGGCTGCCCTACTCTCCGCTGTAAAAGCAAGCAAAGAATAAATGAGTCAGAGGCCCGCAAGCCCCTGACCCAGCAAGCCTGACGAGGCCTCGATAGGCCCCGTTCTCCACAGAAGAAGCGATCCTCTGCCTCTCCGCCGCCGATCGCCGTCCAGCCACAGCCTGCACGAAAAGCAGGCTGTTTGCTCAGAAGAAACCAGTGCGGGTCTCATGCAGATCGCCCTTTAAATAGGGCGATCTGTGGGCCCGCCTCAGCCAGCCGGCAGCGCGCTCTCATTGGCGCGCCGCCAGAAGCCGAACTTCCGGTTTCCGAAGACCCGGAAGTTCGCAGCTCAAAAGAGCTGCATCACCGTCGCCCCCCGCCCCTGAGGCAACTCCGGCCGACGGTTAAAACCGTTGGCCGGGTATTAGTAGACAACCTTATCTGAAACTCAAGGCTCAAAAATATTCCAACCATCAGCTTCTGGATTATGTTTAAAATTGCTTCAAAATTCAAACTATCTCTCCAATATTGTCTACTTTACTGTACTGTACAGAACTGTATAGTAAATTTATAGTACAGTACAGTACTGTTACTGTACAAAAGGGACAGTTATGGTAGTTTAGAAAAAATCCAACATATTCTGCAAATTCAGTTGCTATTCAGCCTGATTTTGTTTTCCTTTCTTTTGCTCTTCATCTTGAGTTCTGATCTGATTTTAATCTGCTGAGATGAAGAATGCTTCTTGGATGAGAAGCTACCTCTTTCGAGTCTACCCTGTATCAGAACTTGCACAATTCTGATACATGGTAGCAGCAAATAAGTTAGGGAAAGTACCAGAGGTAGGTTCCTACTTGTGTGATCCAGTGCACTGCTGTGGTAGTGGCCCACTGATGAGGCAATTTTGGTGTCTTTGCTGGTCCGTGTGTGCCACCATCTTTTTTTTTAATTTTCAGTGAATTTTTGGCTTTCTGAGCATGCACAGGAGTGAAATTGTCCCTCTGCACATGCACAGAAGCAAAATTCCACTAGAGGACATGTGCACGCATGCAAGAATATCAAATGTGTTCACACATGAAACATCGCAATGCGCACACAATGTACCAGTAGGAAAAGGTAAGAGGAATCCACCCCTGAAAAGCAGCAGATACATCATGTCTCCAAACAAGACAAAAGGCATATATGTTTTGTATTCACATATATTTATGCTCGTTTTTCCCTTCATATATTTGCATCTAGAGTGTGTGTCTTTGTGATATGATGCCACATAGGAAATTATTTTCCTGGAATGTTTTGCTCTGCAGTACCAATCTGGATTCATTTATGATTAATCGATTGACTGACTGACAGACTGACTGACTGACTGACTGACTGACTGACTGATTGATTGATTGATTGGTTGGTTGGTTGATTGATTGATTTTATGGCTTCTCCCACCACCTCAAATTTGATCCAATTATGTCCAATTTAGAAGTTTATCTGGCTGATAGAAAAATGGACCAAATTTTGATATTCATTGTATAATTTCATTCCAACATTCCTTTTAGTTAGGAAAAAAGGGGATTTCTTTAAAACCCCCAATGGTATTGTGTTAATTGCATAGAAAAAAGAAAGACAGCATGGCTGTGAGGGAGATTTAAAGGACACTATGGCTGGTTAGCTTGAGCTACATTCAGCTATAGAATCATCCCTGATGACAGATTATCTCTAGAATAATGATATTTTCCCATATGTTTGTTATATCATTAGTTAAATATATCTGAGATGAAGAACATATTATGTTCACAAAAGCAGAGCAATTAAGGTTTATGTGTTCACACACTAGGTGCAAACATTATATTAAATATAATATAAATATTAAATATATTGCAGCATTTGAGGAGAATGTATTTCTTTTTAAATAAAAAGCTGCATGGAAAAATTTCCACTGAAGGGGAAATTTTTCTTTCTGTATGTAGGAGGCTTATGATTCAGTAGAGCTTTTACAACAGTAGAATTGTATGATGTGGGTTTTGGTGTGATTTTTGTTGACTTTCCTTCCTCCCCCCTCCCTCCCAAAAATGCAAGTTTGGTCTAAATTGGGTTGGTATTCCCCAGCCCTAAAATACAACTATTATTAAGTTTGTTCTCCTTACCTAGAAGATCGAAGCTTGCAACAGTTCATGGATACAACTTCATTTTATGCATGATAAACTTTGTGGATTAATTTTTTCTCCGTTGACAAAAAGGCTTCTTTGGTGCCCAGATTCATGCACCACAGCAGTCACCTAGCATATGACAGATCTTGCCTATATTAAAACGAGTGGAAATATAATTTGCAAAATCTAAGTAAGTTTTTAATGTGCCAGACTTCTACTGATACATCCCTATGAGAAATAGCAAATTCTAAACAAGCCCTAAACAAGAAACCTTACATAAACCAAAAAGATGGAAGCATTTAAACAAAGGAGAGAATCATTTCTAAGTCTGTATTTATTCAATTTTATCTATGAAGAGATAAATCATAACCTTTTTGTCTGGGAGATGTGTGAAAAAAAGATACAAATGTATTAATCTTTCCATGACTACGGCAGAACACAGAATGTATCTTATACTATTTTGTGTAATGTGTATAGCAGGTCTGAATGAGTAACTGAGTATTCATATGATTGATTGATTGATTTATTAGATTTATATGCCGCCCCTCTCCATATTTGTATGCAGTCCCTCTCCATATTTTTTACCATATTTTTCTCTCTATAAGACATAAGAAATGTGTGTGCTGTGGATATTGCATCAGTGCTGCTTAGAACAGCTGATTGGCAGTATTTCAGGAGGTCAATCCAACCAATCAACTGCTCAATGGTGAAGGCTCCAGCATTCCCTGGTATAGGCAACAGACATGGAGGAGGCAGCAAGGGCAGCCTTTCCTGTCAGACAGCCCGCTGACTGGCAGGGCTACAGGAGACTGGGATTCACCCATCACTCAGCTGACTGGTGATGGGTGCAACCAAGTGGAATATTTTTTTCCTTGTTTTTCTTCTGTAAACCTTGGTGCATCTTATGATCAGGTCCATCTTACGGAGCAAAAACTATGGTAAATTGCACTTTTAAATTTCTTCCGATTTAAAAAATAACAATTGAAAAATAAAATCAGGAAACATGATTATGCACCACTCCAAGCAACGTTTCTACTTGTCTGTGATAATATCCCTTAAACTATGCCTAATCTAACCAATGAAGTAGGGATGATTTTTGCTAGCTTCACTTAAGCACCCAGCTCTACTTCATCCATGGACCAATCTGGTTCCCTTATTTTCTCAAGCACATTTTGATTTCTTTAATATTTTGAGATTTTTTTAATTCCATCTTTATTTTTTTTTTATGAATAACATCAAGGTGATGAGCATACTTAATACTCTTTTCACCACCTGTTTTGCTTGCCCACAACTACCACCCCAAATGGGCTGAGAGCAAGGGTAAAATGCTACTGGTTTGCTCATGCCTGTCAGTCGTCAGAGAGCTGATCACGAAGGCAGTGTGAGGCTCCGCATATCTGCCTGGAGACTGCCATCTGGGTTCTTTTACCCTCTGCGCATGTGCAAAGCATTCTGTGCAGAGGATAAAAGAACCCAAATGATGGAGACTGGGCAGCTGGCGGAACCTTGAGCTGCCTTTGCGCCTGCTCTCCAAAGACCAAGAGGCATGAGCGAACTGGGAGCTTTCCACCCATCCTCGAATACAGCTCATCTGTTTGGAACCCATATCGCATCTCAGACATTAACACCCTTGAAAATGTCCAAAGATACTTCACCAGAAGAGCCACTCGAAATAGAATACCCTAGGAGACTAGACTTTCAATCCTGGGCCTAGAAAGTTTAGAACTAAGATGCCTTAAACAAGATCTAAGTATTGCCCACAAGATCATATGCTCCAACATCCTGCCTGTGGGCGACTACTTCAGCTTCAACCACAACAACACAAGAGCACACAACAGATTTAAACTTAATATTAACCGCTCCAAACTTGACTGTAAAAAATATGACTTCAGTAACCGAGTTGTCGAAGCGTGGAACTCATTACCGGACTCCATAGTGTCATCCCCAAACCCCCAACACTTTACCCTTAGATTATCTACGGTTGACCTATCCAGATTCCTAAGAGGTCAGTAAGGGGCGAGTACAAGTGCACTGGAGTGCCTTCCGTCCCCTGTCCTATTGTTCTCCTATATTTCCTATACCTTTCTTCTATTCCTATATCTCTTCTTCTATTCTTTCATTGATACGTTGTATTACTTTATCTTCTTTTCTATTATTTCTTAGATATATTTTACTATGAGTATCTCCTCTATAACCTTCATCATGTATTTTACTATGTGTATATAGATATATACCCACTAAAACCCTCATTGTGTATTGGACTAAGTAAGTAAGTAAGTAAGTAAGTAAGTAAGTAAGTAAGTAAGTAAGTAAGTTAGTTAGTTAGTTAGTTAGTTAATCACACAACTGGTTCTCATGCTTTAAGGTGGGACAAGCCCACTCGGTCTAAGAGAAGCTTTACTTCAGCAGACATTTGGGCAAAGCGTTACTCCAAACACAGACACTTCCAAAAATGAAAAAAAGTAGTCCATATGTAGCAATCTCAATTGCCACAGATGTGCAAAGGATTTAGTTCAGTGATGGCGAACCTATGGCACGCTGCCACAGGTGGCACGCGGAGCCATACCTGCCAGCATGCGAGCCTTTGACCTAGCTCAGCTCCAATGTGCATGTGCACATATGCCAGCTAATTTGTGGCTTGCATAGAGGTTCTGGAAGGGCATTTTAAGCTTCTGGAGGGCCTCTGGGGAGACAGGGCTGGTGCTTTTGTACTCCCTGACTCTAGTGAAGCCGCTGGAACCTACGGAAAGTGAAAAACAAACCTATCAGGCCCACCCAAAAATAGGAAATGGTCTATTTCCAGCCTCCAAAGAGCCTCCATCTTCCGGGGGCCTCCCGGCATTGAATTATAGGTGTGGGCACTCACACATGCACAATAGTGTCACACATGTTTTCGGCACCTGAGGAAAAGAAGATTAGCCATCACTGATTTAGTTAATAAAATTGCCTTATCCTTATGGCACAAAAGATCTGGTCAATACAAAGGATAGTTATGTCAGATACACTGCGATTGCAAATCCTTTGGGTCTTGCCAATGGCTCTCTGATTTAGATGGCTCAAGCCTCCAATATCTACTTTTGATCAACTTTTTGAGATATATCCATTCTTCCACTCCTAGGAATACAACATTGTGGGTTAGTAAAATTGTAGCAAAATCTGTAGAGGCAGCCTTTGGAGTTCAAGACAGCTACAAGTGTTGTAAGAAAGCCAGCCACTCACCCTGTTTAAATCCCACCTGGCCCCTGGCCTGAGAAACACGATATTCCTATTTGGAAATTATTATTATTTTTTGCTTTTTAAAAAACCTTCAGAATTGTTAAATTGCTCATCCAGGCCTGCAGCCTATAACTCGGAGTGCAGATTTGGAAAAATGCCCATGTGGCAAGATTAGAAACTCATTGGTGTAGCTGATACAGCCTTGCCAAGAGCCTCCCTTCTTCTTTATCTTTTCCCCCTTTTTTCCTTCTCTCTTTGGGTTTATTAACTTTAAAAGCACACCTTTCCTGTTGGGAATCTGGCTGGGTTGCTTAGAGGCAGATTGCTTGTTCTCTCACTTTTGCTTAGCATCTGTAAGATTGAGAGGCTTCCTTTAGCTTCCCTGTGCTGGTGTGAAATCATCCTTAAAAGTTTCAGATGGAGTCCCTCTCATTTCATTTCTTCCCCTGGAATGCAATCTAAAGCCAAACCATTTATACTTTTAAATACCTGCAATAAACTTATGCTATCAGGAATATATGTTATGAAAGCCGGAAAAGAAAAGGACTTCTTGTCATCAAAACTATAATAATTATGTGTCAAAAGTAATTACTACTCTGTAAGTAATACTTCTAATCCTAAGTAACATGGAAGGAGGCACAGAAAACTAGGAACAAAACTTCTGGCTATGTGAAATCTGATATAAAATTAATGATTCACCTCAAATTTTGCCCAAGAAAAACCTGAAAAGCAGAAAAGGGCTGTTCAATCTCCACTCCTAATGCCACATTGAAGTACAACCTGTTAAAAATGCATTCCATCTGACAGGTATTGACCAGAAAACATTGGAATAAAGAAACATTTATTTATTCATTTGTACCTCTTACTTGCATTGTTTTTAAAAAATGACTAGCACATACATTTTGATGTGTAAAAGAAAACAAGAATGGAATGGAATAGAATAGAATAGAATTATTTATTGACAAAGTGTGATTGAACACACAAGGAATTTGTCTTTGATGCATATGTTCTCAGTATACATAAAAGAAAAAATGAACATGCTGTTCCTTTACTTATCTGGAAGTAAATTCTATTAAATTCAATGGGACATGAATAGGGTTGTGCTGTGTTACCTTGATCTAAAAGAATTAGAACAAAGTGTTCCCTGTTGCTAAAATGGCCTTCCATCTGGTTCTTTGTTTTTTTTCAATAATATTTTATTTACAAATATAATACAAAATACATGGAATACATAAAAAGGAAAAAAAAGAGGAGAAGGGAAAAAAAAACAATACATCCAAAAATACATATTAAAATATAGATCTGGTTTTTTACTTGTTGGATCATCTGCCACAGAATGGAAAAGGAGACATAGTCAGAGGGAGAAGATGAACCTTTTTTCTTCTAATATCAGATTTTTCTCTTGTGATAAACTAGCATTTTTCTTGTTGCTGTTCACAATATAATGGGCTTCCCATCACCAAACACATCGAAGATGCTGTGACACAGATTAAATGTCCTATTTCAATTAAATAATTAGAGACAATAAAATATTCTTTTTTCCTTGATTTTGCCACATTCCTTTCTTCAGATACATTCCAAATTCCTCCATATTTTGTTGGTATCATAAAATGAATGTACATTTATTGTCTTAATTTTTACAATAATACCTACTTAGGTATTCTTATCTTACAGAGGTTTTTTTTCTCTTATTCTTCATTTTCTGTATAAAATTATGCAGTTCATCTGCACAAGAAAAGAAAATGCTGGGGGTGGGAGGGATAGATCAATAGATTTTATATGTGAGTTTTTCAAAGTCGCTTCTCATGAAGTGCGTATTTTTAAAGAAAATGTTATCTAAAAAGAGACAGGAACTTACTGAGAATGAGATAAAATATGACTACTGTATCAATATTTTCAGCAGCAGCAGCATTACTTTACATATACGTAGAATTACACTAAACAGGAAAGCATTTTTCTCAACTAATCAGGAAAACAAATACAGATGTATTCTTAGTATGATTTTGGAGTCATTTAAACAATGGGTCTTTCTTGGAACTAGAAAAACATTTTTAGAATTGTTATACTGTAATTGATCACAATAATAATTTATTGGGTTGCAAAGTTTCCTGTTTTGATATTATACAATTGATAATATGTGTAAGATCTGTGCTAGAGGAAAAAGGGGGATGGTTTAATATAAAAATATACTTGAACATATGAGATGCTTGCTACATTCATTATTGTGGTGATCGATAGAACAATTATATAAGAAAATAGATGAGGGTCATTGTTCTGTCTGGGTTTTCCCAGACCTCAACACCAACTGAAAAAACAACCAGACACTCTGGTAAAAGCCAAAAGTATTTTATAGCTGGAAAAAATAAGCACAAAGGAAAACCTGTCTTCACAACAGACAGGCTATAATACGTTACAGCAGGGTCCTGATGTCCAGTCAATACCACAAGCTTCTTGCTGGCACACACACCCAAGGTTTCAATAGTCCAAGGCACAAACCAGGATTGTAAGCCACCAAAGTTCACAGACAGGTCTCACGAATCTCCAAGATAAAACTCCACAAGCCAGGAAGGGTGGGTCCGCCTTTTATCCTTTCCCAAGAGCACCACACCCAAACCCAGCTGTGACCTCTAATGCTGGAAATACTTAGCCAATTGAGTCCGTCTCTGATTAGCTCTCCTTTGTCGCATATCTATGATGTCTTGAGCATTTTCCCCTAAGGAATCCAGGCTGCTTGCTGGGGAGAGCTCCCCCTGGTGGGACTCTGGCTGTCCTTCTTCTTCAGCCTGGGATTCCTCTTCCTCGTCAGTCTGCACCTCCTGTTCCTCAGCCTCTCCCTCTGAGCTGGAAACCGACAGAAGGTCAGCCATTCCCGGAGGGGTCCCAGACTGAACCACAACAGTCATAATCCTATAAAAATAATCATCAATGTATTTGGGTTCCAGCACCCT
The DNA here is from genome assembly GCF_031021105.1 of Erythrolamprus reginae. Classification (NCBI taxonomy): domain Eukaryota; kingdom Metazoa; phylum Chordata; class Lepidosauria; order Squamata; family Dipsadidae; genus Erythrolamprus; species Erythrolamprus reginae. Next base: position 79,736,286 of record NC_091950.1, read on the forward strand.
GATTATATGAAGGCAATTCAGATACAGCAATACCATTTAGACTTATATACTGCTTCATAGTGCTTTTACAGCCCTCTCTAAGCAGTTTACAGAATCAGCATTGCCTCTAATAATCTGGGTCCTCGTTTTATCCACCTCAGAAGGATGGAAGGCTGAGTCAACTTTAAGCAGATGGTGAGATTTGAACTGCTGAATTACAGCTAGCAGTTAGATGAAGTACCCTGCAGTGCTGCACTCTAATCACTGCACCACCCCAGATTAAATATAAATCACATATAAAAGTATATAACTTTTTACATATGATTCATATTTAATTTGGGGAAAATTTTTTAAAATGTGTGTGTATGTTTGCATATGTTTACATATGCATGCATATTGTTTTACCTTTGATTCTCTGTCTCCGTCTCTCTTTCTCTTTCTCTCCCTCCCTCTCTCTGGGTCTCTTCTCTCCATCCCCACTGGTGTGTGGGTGTGTGCTGTTTTGGATGCCAACCAAAATCAGATTAGGATTTGAATACAAATAATGTCCTTGTCTATCTAATTGAACTTGGTTTGATTCCCCTCATTTTCTCCAATTAAGGTAGAGCTCTTTCCCCCCCCCCTACATTTTATTCACAGAAGGATCCTAGCAAGTCAGAAATAATCTAAGGAATATGATACCAGGGTACAAATCAGATCAGTCTATTTATATAACAGTAGTACTGTGTAATGACAGAATACTTCACATAACCTTACAAGAATTATTACTGAATGATGAAAATGTCTTGATTCTTAGTTACACCATTCCAGACTGTTTATTCTTTTGCACCTTGAAAGATATAATTGTAATGCTTGCATTGTTAAGAATAATATCGACAAAATTGTCAAATAATGTTACCATCAACAGATTCTGTATTAAAAAACGCAGAAACAAAATTATGGCAAAAGAAAAAATCTTCCTCAAAGGTACTTATTCAACCATGATCTGGATGGCTGAGAATATCCATAGACAGTTATCCATAATGTTTAATGCCTGAATGCTTATTTGGTCAAGAAATGTGTTGCTATAATTGAAGAACAAGAGATATGCAACTTGGGGTGGGTGGAGGGCGTAGGAGCTCATTTGGAATCTGAAAGGATGTGGTAGGCATACTCAGAAAAAGGTAAAGGTGATGTCCAATCACCAGAATTTTACCATCTTCCTACCCCTGCTTCCTCTTTGTACAGTTCTACAAAACAAAACTGTCTGTTTCATTCTCTGCATTAACCTGATCATATCCAAATCACAAATCTTTTTGGTTAGTGTGGACCACCCAAGCCAAACCAGGTATGCTGTGCATAGACCAATTTTTACACACAGTGCTTTCTACATCCCATTTTGAACTACATCATCAATGTGAGATGAACTACAGTACATCATCAATGTGGGATGAACTACATCATCAATGTGGGATGGACAGCAACACCACCAGATTCAAACTGTATTAGGCCCAGTACTCTTCAACATCTTCATCAATGACTTGGACGAGGGGATAGATGGGGAACTTATCAAATGTGCAGATGGCACCAAACTGGCAGCAACAGCCAACACTCCAGAAGATAGGTGCAAGTACAGAAGGATCTTGACAAAGTTGAACATTGGGCGCTATCTAACAAAATGAAATTCAATGGTGAAAAAAGTAAGTTTCTACATTTAACCAAAAAACCCAAAATGCACAGGTACAGTATAGGTGGTATATTGCTCAACAATAATAACTATGAGAGGGATCTTGGAGTCCTAGTGGACAACCATTTAAATATGAGTCAGCAGTGTGCAGCAGTTGCCCAAAAAGCCAACACAGTTCTAGGTTGCATCAACAGAGGGATAGAATCAAGATTACATGATGTGTTGATACCACTTTATAATGCCTTGGTAAGGCCACACTTGGAATACTGCATTCAGTTTTGGTCACCATTATGCAAAAAGGATGTTGAGACTCAAGAAAGAGTACAGAGAAGAGCATCAAAGATGATTAGTGGACTGGAGGCTAAAACATATGAAGAATAGTTGCAGGAACTCGATATGTCTAGTTTAATAAAAAGAAGGACCAGGGGAGACATGATATCAGTGTTACAATATCTCAGGGATTGCTACAAAGAAAAGGGAGTCAACCTATTCTCCAAAGCACCTGAAGGTAGAACAAGAAGCAATGGGTGGAAACTAAACAAGGAGAGAAATAACTTAGAGCTAAGGAAAAACTTCCTGACAGTTAATAATAATAATAATAATAATAATAATAATAATAATAATAATAATAATAATAATAATAATTTATTAGATTTGTATGCCGCCCCTCTCCGAAGACTCGGGGCGGCTCACAACAAGCGATAAAACAATATTGTACAGGCACAAATCTAATATTAAGAAAAAACTAAAAACCCTATCAATTTAAAAAACCAAACAGCACATATATACCAAACATAAATTATAATAAGCCTGGGGGAAAGGTGTCTCAAATCCCCCATGCCTGGCGGTATAAATGGGTCTTAAGTAGTTTACAGAAGACAAGGAGGGTGGGAGCAGTTCTAATCTCCGGGGGGAGTTGATTCCAGAGGGCCGGGGCCACCACAGAGAAGGCTCTTCCCCTGGGGCCTGCCAGACGACATTGTTTAGTCGACGGGACCCGGAGAAGGCCAACTCTGTGGGACCTTATCGGCCGCTGGGATTCGTGCGGTAGTAGGCGGTTCCGGAGGTATTCTGGTCCAATGCCATGTAGGGCTTTAAAGGTCATGACCAACACTTTGAATTGTGACCGGAAACTGATCGGCAGCCAATGCAGGCCACGGAGTGTTGTAGAAACGTGGGCGAATCTGGGAAGCCCCACGATGGCTCTCGCGGCTGCGTTCTGCACGATCTGAAGTTTCCGAACACTTTTCAGAGGTAGCCCCATGTAGAGAGCGTTGCAGTAATCGAACCTCGAGGTGATAAGGGCATGAGTGACTGTGAGCAATGACTCCCTGTCCAAATAGGGCCACAACTGGTGCACCAGGCGAACCTGGGCAAACGCCCTCCTCGCCACAGCCGAAAGATGATGTTCCAATGTCAGCTGTGGGTCAAGGAGGACGCCCCAGTTGCGCACCCTCTCTGAGGGGGTCAGTAGTTCCCCCCCCCAGGGTAATGGATGGACAGATGGAATTGTCCTTGGGAGGCAACACCCACAGCCACTCCGTCTTGTCTGGATTGAGTTTGAGTTTGTTGACACCCATCCAGTCCCCAACAGCCTCCAGGCACCGGCACATCACTTCCACTGCTTCGCTGACTGGACATGGGGTGGAGATGTACAACTGGGTATCATCCGCATATTGATGATACCTCACCCCATGCCCTTGGATGATCTCACCCAGAGGTTTCATGTAGATATTAAATAGCAGGGGGGAGAGGACCGACCCCTGAGGTACCCCACAAGGGAGAAACCTAGAGGTCGACCTCTGACCCCCCATTAACACCGACTGCGACCGACCGGAGAGGTAGGAGGAGAACCACTGGAGAACAGTGCCTCCCACTCCCAACCCCTCCAGTCGGCGCAGAAGGATACCATGGTCGATGATATCGAAAGCCGCTGAGAGGTCAAGAAGCAACAGGACAGAGGACAAGCCCCTGTCCCGGGCCCGCCAGAGATCATCCATCAACACGACCAAAGCAGTTTCCGTGCTGTAACCGGGCCTGAAACCCGACTGTTGGGGCCCTAGATAATCGGCTTCTTCCAAGGACCGCTGGAATTGGAGCGCCACCACCTTCTCAACAACCTTCCCCATAAAGGGAAGGTTGGAAACTGGACGGTAGTTATTAAGCATGGCTGGGTCCAGGGAAGGCTTCTTGAGGAGGGGGCGCACAAGTGCCTCCTTATAAGGAGCCGGGAAGGACCCCCTCCCCAAGGAGGCGGTGACAATCTCCTGGACCCAGCTCCGTGTCACCTCTTGACTGGCCGAAACCAACCAAGAGGGCCACGGATCCAGTAAGCAGGTGGCAGAACTCATAGCTCCAATGGCCTTGTCCACTTCATCAGGTGTCACCAAGTCAAACTCCTCCCAGACAGATGGACAAAGACGTTTAGCCCCAGTCACCTCGACTGACTCATTGTCAGCCGATACTGCTATGCAGTTGGAGTCAAGTTCCGCTCGGATCCGAGCGACTTTATCAGCGAAAAACGAGTTAAATTCCTCAGCACTGCCCGGCAAGGGTTTCCCAACTCCCCCCTGATTTAGAAGGGAGCGGGTCACCCTAAACAGGGCAGCGGGCGGGATTCTGCTAATGCAATCAAGGCAGCATGGTACGCGCATCTTGCCGCCTTGAGCGCCACTTTGTAAGTCTTAATAAAAGCTCTTACAAGTGTTCGGTCGGATTCAGACTTACTCTTCCTCCATCGCTTCTCCAGACGTCTCTTCTGGCGTTTCAACTCCCAGAGGTCCTCGTTGAACCATGGAGCTCTACGGGGTCTAGTGCCACAGAGAGGTCGCAGTGGCGCAATTCGGTCAAGAGCCTCCGCTGCTGCCTTGTTCCAGGCCTCAGCAAGAGACTCTGCCGAGCTGTGGACGAGCGAATCTGGTAAAACCCCAAGCACCTTCTGAAAGCCCTCAGGGTCCATCAGGCGTCTGGGGCGGAACCTCCTAATCGGTTCCGCCTCCCTGCGGGGGAGGATTGGAGCCAGGAAGTTGAGCCGCAGTAGAAAATGGTCTGACCATGACAAAGGCAATGCTTCTAAGCCCCTTAGTCTCAGATCACTATTCAATTGCTCCGAGAGGAATACCATGTCGGGTGTGTGTCCACCGTCGTGAGTCGGACCCTGAACTACTTGAGTCAGGTCCATGGCTGTCATGGTGGCCATGAACTCCTGTGCTAATCCTGAGGAACCGCCGAGCGACAGCAGATTGAAGTCCCCCAGGACAATGAGTCCGGGGAACTGCACCGCCAGCCCGGCCACCTCTTCGAGCAGCACAGGCAGGGCTGTTGACACGCAGCTGGGAGGCAGGTACGTGAGTAACAAGCCCACCTGAACCCCTAAGTCCAACTTCACAAGGAGTGACTCACAACCCGAGATCTCAGGAGCAACAAGTCTACGCAGATGGAGGCTCTCCCTGGCTACAATAGCCACACCTCCCCCTCTTCCCTGGGGTCGAGGCTGGTGCCATATCTGAAACCCGGCTGGACATATTTCCGAGAGAGGCACCCCTCCCTCTGGGCCCAGCCAGGTTTCAGTAACACATGCCAGATCGGCCTCCTCATCCAGGATCAGATCCCGGATGAGGAGAGCTTTATTCACGACCGATCTGGCATTGAGTAGCAGCAGCTTGAGCCCAGGGCCCGGATTACACTCGTCACCAGGGCTCCGGTTTGAGCTCACGGGACCGGAACAAGGGATCGCTATTAAGCAGCGATTTCTTTTTCCTCCAGAACGGCTAGCCCCGGCTAGAACAATTAACCAGTGGAATAGCTTACCTCTAGAAGTTGTGAATGCTCCAACACTGGAAGTTTTTAAGAAGATGTTGGATAACCATTTTTCTGAAGTAACGTAGGGTTTCCTGCCTAAGCAGGGAGTTAGACTAGAAGATCTCCAAGGTCCCTTCCAACTCTATCGTTGTTGTTATCATCATCTGAAGAAAGAACCTATGGTTACTACATGACCAATAAGCCTTCAGAGTTCCTTGTTTATCACATACAATATTCTCCCATTGATTGATATTGATCACTTTTGAGACTAAGGCTTAAGATTTGAAATGTTATTTATGCAAAGAGTCTTTTGTCTTGCAACATGGAATTGCTGAGAACCAGAACTGTATTTGAAATACAAAACCTAATAGAAATATCCATGTTTATACTGTTTGTTCAACATCAGCTAGGGAAGATGTGTACTCTGTAATCACACAATTTTTCTTCCATTGGTTTCTTATGCTATTTTTAATTTAAGTTTTAAAACAAATATAACTTTATCTAGCTGAGTCAAATGCTTAACAGTAATTTTAGCCAAAATCAAAAATAAATTCAGAAAATGACTTAGAGGAATTCTCAAACTTTCAAGGAAATGGTTAAAGAGCTTTGCATGGAAATAAAGTGTTTTCCCACTGACTTGCAACTGTATTTCACATCAAGATTTGTAGATCCTTAGCACGTGTCTTTGGCTTCCTTTATTTAAATGGATTAACAAAAGTTACCAAGAGAGATCAGTAACACAGTGAAGGCATTGGTGGTATACGCCTTTCATTTTTCTATTGTCTTTCTTCTTGAAATGTTGATATATATTCAGTTTTCTTAATATTCATCCTAGAAATGACACATCCATTGAAATTTATAGGAAAACCTATAAATATGACTTCCTAAGCTACCTTTGCTGCCAAAAATGGTGGTTCTTGTACTCAAAGAGATACCAGTTATACCCCATTATTATGGAATAAACGAATACTATATTATTTGTCATTGTCAATGCCAGGTCAATGCAATACATGGCAAAATGAGAGAAATTGATAGAACAATGGCTACCAACAATGTTGTCCATTCTCTGGAATTGCTATCTACATTTCACTATGTATTTGAATTTGTAGCTATGTCAAAGTCAATAGCATAATTATAATGATGTACAGAGTCTTTTTATATATTACTTCTTTCAGTCAAACATACATTGATGGATTATGCAGCTGTTGACTATCAATGGCATCGTTCTTATCCCTTTTTAAATCCAGCTCTCTAAACAGAAACAAGCACAATGTTTTCCAGGTATATATTTGATTCAACCATGCTTAACTGTACTCTATAGTAATAATAATTTTTGAAAAGGTTGGGTTGATGGATAGAAGCCTTTTCAATGACCTTGTGTCCCTCCTTAGAGGAAGAGGCTTGACAGGTAGATATATGGACAGTTTGTTATTGTAAATTCCAGATCTTGTGATTATCTCTGACTCAACTTCTGGGTGTTTATCTGGAATTCCGGTGAAAGGTCAACCAGTATATTACTGCTTCTTTTCACCTTGTACCGACCCCAGCTTTAAAAATACATTTTATACAAACACAAAGAGAAACTTCTCTGAACAAAATGGCAAAGGTGAATGAATGATGCTCACAAATTTGAAAGAAAAAAAGTCAACTGGAAACTATCCTAAAATATTTTGCTGCTAGCCATGTTAATATTTGCCTCTTAAAGGAATTTACAGCTTGAAACAGCTTGCCTCAAGAAGTTGTGAATGCTCTAACACTGGAAGTTTTTAAGAATATGTTGGATAACCATCTGTCTGAAGTAGTGTAGTTTTTCCTGCCTAAGCAGGGAGTTGGACTAGAAGACCTCCAAAGTCCCTTCCAACTCTGTTATTGTTATTATAGCTAAATTTGAATCTATATATGATTTTGGAAATATTATATGCAGTACAAAACATACAGTGGCACAGTGGCCTAGAGATGAAGACTCTCACCTTCCATTTGGAAAATTATGAGTTCAATCCTAGACAGCTACATATGTTTTCTCTATCATGGGGCAAAGAGAAAATATTTGCTCCAAACTCTGCATAGGCATCAGGAAGGGCATCCAGCCAGTAAATGTTCAGCTTCTTTCAGTCGCCCTGACTTCATCCCGATAAAGGGGATTAAAGAGTCATTTTTAAAATGCAGTACAAAATAACTGCAGAGATTTAATGGAACACTGTACTCCAGGTGTGGTCTGACCAGGGCATAGTAGAGTGGTATTAAGACTTCCCTGGTCTTGGAGTGTATTCCCCTGTTGATGTAGCTGAAACTCCACGCCTCTTTACTCAGAAACCCTCCCTTATATAAAGATGGGGTGTGCTCAACTGTTTACTAGAGCTATAACTGACTAGAATTTCTTTCACAGACACACTTTCTGAACTTTTTCCCATAAAGATCTTCCTATCTGCTTCTTGAACTTCTGACAGGGGCATCTAATAGGAGCTCCTGGTCTCCCATGTCCCCATCCTCATTTGACTCAGACATTACCATCCTTGTGCTTTCTACAGTCTCTGGAGCACTGAAAACAATAACAATAGCAATAACAATAGCAATAACAATAGCAATAACAATAGCAATAACAATAGCAATAACAATAGCAATAACAATAGCAATAACAATAGCAATAACAATAGCAATAACAAAAGCAATAACAAAAGCAATAACAAAAGCAATAACAAAAGCAAAAGCAAAAGCAAAAGCGATAACGATAACGATAACGATAACGATAACGATAACAATAACAATAACAATAACTAGCTTAATAACTACCGTCCAGTCTCCAACCTTCCCTTCATGGGGAAGGTTGTCGAGAAGGTGGTGGCACTTCAACTCCAGCGGTCCTTGGATGAAGCCGATTATCTAGGTCCTCAGCAGTCTGGATTCAGGCCCGGCTACAGCACGGAAACTGCTTTGGTCGCGTTGATGGATGATCTCTGGCGGGCCCGGGACAGGGGCTTGTCCTCTGTCCTGGTGCTCCTTGACCTCTCAGCGGCTTTCGATACCATCGACCATGGTATCCTTCTGCGCCGGCTGGAGGGGTTGGGAGTGGGAGGCACTGTTCTTCAGTGGTTCTCCTCCTACCTCTCCGGTCGGTCGCAGTCGGTGTTAGTGGGGGGTCAGAGGTCGACCCCGAGGTTTCTCCCTTGTGGGGTGCCTCAGGGGTCGGTCCTCTCCCCCCTGCTATTTAATATCTACATGAAACCGCTGGGTGAGATCATCCAAGGGCATGGGGTGAGGTATCATCAATATGCCGATGATACCCAGTTGTACATCTCCACCCCATGTCCAGTCAACGAAGCAGTGGAAGTGATGTGCCGGTGCCTGGAGGCTGTTGGGGCCTGGATGGGTGTCAACAAACTCAAACTCAACCCAGACAAGACGGAGTGGCTGTGGGTCTTGCCTCCCAAGGACAATTCTATCTGTCCGTCCATTACCCTGGGGGGGGAATTATTGACCCCCTCAGAGAGGGTCCGCAACTTGGGCGTCCTCCTCGATCCACAGCTCACATTAGAAAAACACCTTTCAGCTGTGGCGAGGGGGGCGTTTGCCCAGGTTCGCCTGGTGCGCCAGTTGCGGCCCTATTTGGACCGGGAGTCATTGCTCACAGTCACTCATGCCCTCATCACCTCGAGGCTCGACTACTGTAACGCTCTCTACATGGGGCTACCTTTGAAAAGTGTTCGGAAACTTCAGACCGTGCAGAATGCAGCTGCGAGAGCAATTATGGGCTTCTCCAAGTATGCCCATATCACTCCAACACTCCGCAGTCTGCATTGGCTGCCGATCAGTTTCCGGTCACAATTCAAAGTGTTGGTTATGACCTATAAAGCCCTTCATGGCACCGGACCAGAATATCTTCGGGACCGCCTCCTGCCGCACGAATCCCAGCGACCGGTTAGGTCCCACAGAGTTGGCCTTCTCCGGGTCCCGTCGACTAAACAATGTCGTCTGGCGGGACCCAGGGGAAGAGCCTTCTCTGTGGGGGCCCCGACCCTCTGGAACCAGCTCCCCCCTGAGATTAGGATTGCCCCCACCCTCCCTGCCTTTCGTAAACTCCTTAAGACCCACCTTTGCCGTCAGGCATGGGGGAACTAAAACACCTCCCCCTTGCCCATGTTGTTTTGTTGATTGATTGACTGTGTGCCTGTTTTTTATATATACTGTTTTGTTTTTGTTTTTTTTATGAGATTATTAATTTCAATTGGAATCTGGATGGGTGGGCATTGGATTTGGTATTGTGTACTGTACTGTTTTTTTATTATTGTTGTGAGCCGCCCCGAGTTTGCGGAGAGGGGCGGCATATAAATCCAATAAACCTAAACCTAAACCAATAACAATAACAATAACAATAACAATAACAATAACAATAGTCCCTCTCCAGAGACTCAGGGTGGCTCACAACAACAATAAAAACAATATAAGTACAAATCTAATAATTAAAACTATGACTAAACCCCATTATCTTAAAAAAAACAATCGATATTACGCACTCAAACAATCAGTATTAACAATCCTAACCACACATAACTTTTAATGGTCAGAAGGGGGGCCATGTGCTAGTTGCCCCATGCTTGGCGACATATATAGGTCTTAAGGCTCTTGCAAAATATAATAATTTGAAGAGGATAGTGCCTGATTTAGGGCACATCCAAGGCCCTTGACATCTCTACTGTAGTTTATTTAGTTCATTAGTACGAAAGGTAAAAGATATTTTTTTGACTCTGACAGTGAAATGGTTGCAGCCCTTGAACATTTATATCATAATGAATGCAACAGACTTAAAGATGCCACAAGAATTTTTGTTCTGATAGCCAACACAGAATATGCATTCTTGCCCTTGTATGAATTGTATGAATCATTTATTTAAAGTTACATATAAACTATTCCTTAAAGCTCCTAGTTCATTGTGAATTACAAACTATTCCCAAATGTAATGAGACCAATTAATTAGAACAATCTTTGGAGTCTGTTAGACTAGACACCTTTGAAATTTTGATACCACGTTATTGTGCCGGCACAAGACTTGCTAGCATTAATATACTGCCATAATGTACATTTCTTCAATTCTTTGCTATTTCTATGGGTCAGACACATACGCACAGAAATACACAGCAAATAGTGTATATTATCTCTGCGGGTTGCTGGTTGCTGGGAGGCAAATTGCTGGGAGACAGAGGCAGATTTATTTTTTCCTTGTTTTCCTCTTCCAAAACTAAGGTGCACCTTATATTCCAGTGTGTCTTATACTCCAAAAAATATCGTACTTCACAAATTACTTTGCAAAGGTCCTCTAATAGAGGAAGCTTTTACTAGCCTTCTGAAAAACAATCTTACCTGATAGGTCAAGCTGGTTCAGAGGAATAGAGCTCCCACTGAGAATGGCCAGCTATCACAGGATAGAAAGGATGTTCAGATGTTTTGTGATCAAGCATGGTTGGCAACCAGAGTGGTCTCTTAGAAGCTCAGAACCTAACTCATATAGCACCATAGACTGTAGGTAACCACCAATACCTGAAAACATGGCCTGACGTTTTAATGAAGGTTTCCATCAAAAGTATTACTTGTGGTTATTCTCACCCCTGTGGAAGAAAACAATAATCAACTGGATTCTACACTGTATAATTGTTTACAGAAGATACTGATTGATGACCTGGAAGTTCAGCTACAGTGGAAAGAGATTTGAATATATAATTTTAAATTGCTACCCCTGTTTCCTGCTGACACCAGTATTTCACTGAAAAAATTAAAGAGCTCTAATGTCATAAGTTGACATAAGTGTGAAAAAGAAAAAGAAAAATTAGCCTATGAAACAAGTTCATTGACATTTAATGCCAAACCTATCATAAGAGGGGTTAGAGACTGTTACAATTGCAGGCTGCTAATGGAGAACTAGAAAACAAAAGAGCTAGCTTCTGAAATATAGCTTTTTAAATGTAGGAAGAGAAAATAAATATCTAGTTTGAAATACTCCATTCCTGAAGCTCTTTACACCTTTTTTTAAAAAAAACCTAAAATGGGTTATTTACTGTATTATTGGATCTAAATTGCCACTGTAATTTAATAGTGGATATATTTTTCTGAAAATTATCAGTTTTCACTATTCAATAATAGCTTGTTACAGTTTATAAAAATAATTCTGATGATTATATATTTTTATAGAAGATTTGACCTTTTATTATTTCCAGGTGAAACCCAGACATGATTCAAAGGAGAAGAACTATTAAGTAGATAAGTCACTGTCTTTATGAAATGCAAGTTATACTGTATTTGTTTTTTGTTTAAAAGAAGACCCTTTTCTAAAATTCTCTCTGAGCATATTCTTTATTTTTAAGCGTAATTATCACCTGAGACCTGATTTTAATCATGTCTGCCAAAAAAAAAAAAAAAGATATACCTTTAAGTGTTTAAATTGTGTAGTCCAATAGCCCAATCATAAGTGCACTAGAGTGCCTTCCAACCCCTGTCCTATTGTCTCTCCTATATCGCATATATCTTCTATTCTATCCCTGTGTCTCTCTTCTATTCTTTCTCTAATTCTATTTCTTCAAAGGTGTCCTCTATTACCTTCATTGTGTATTGGACAAAATAAATAAATAAATAAATAAATGAATAAATAAATAAATAAATAAATAAAATAAATAAAATCTTTTATATGTGGCAGTTAAAATACAGACCATTGATAACCAGTCAAGAATTTGCAACAAAAGAACACCAAATCTATGGCTAGAGTCATTTTAATTTAATCAAATAGAATTAAAATTCAGAGAACACTTTTCAATACATTTCTAGGGTATTTAGCCTGTGTGAAATAATGCATATAACACTGAATAACTATATATATAACTATATAATTATATAACTCTCTCTCTCCCTCTCTCGCTATCGCTATCGCTCTCTCTCTCTCTTTCTCTCTGTGTAGTTATAGTTGTAATTACAGTTATATATATAACTGTATATATAACTGTGTGTGTGTGTGTCAGTTATTTAGTGTTACATGCATATGTTACAAGCATATACATATAGTGTTTTTTATATATATAAATTTATATATATATTTCTTATATATATATATAAATTATATATATATATATATAAGAAAAGACTGTCCCCTGCCAGTTCTTCATTGCATGAGAGAATAGTAATAGTAGATAAGCTGTCAAGTTATCACTTGCTCATATTCTGGGTGACAAATATGCCTATTAAGACACTGCCACTACAGATGAATAAGATTTGGAGGAAAATTATCTGTTTCTGTCATTGTATGATCTTAAGCCCAGTCAACACAATAGGTTGATTTCAGTATCTGCAAAGAGGATCAGAAATTGCTTGGCAGAAAATAAAATGCCATTGTACAAAAGGAATCCCATATATTTTTTGCATTTGTCTTATATTTTATATCTAAATAAGATCTCAGCCATTTTTCTTTTCATGGAATGGAATGTTAACTATTTTCAAGGAAAATAGCTAATCCATCATCAACCAACATGGCTGAAGAAAGGCTAAAAGCAGGTAGTGGTCTGTTTTAATGAAGCAAAAATTAGACTTTCAATTTTTGACATTTAGCAACTATTTGGTAATCAAACACATACTATTTGGAAAAGAAAATGACCTTATACATACACAATATTCTCTTTTTCTTTATGTTAAATAGATTAATTGAATAGATCTGTATGAAGATCTGAGATGGGAGAAATGTCTGTGGAGAGTCTCATTCATCGAAGTCATAGTTATCTCAAGGGTGCTTTATTAAAAGGCAACCAGACTTTCAAGAGGAAAAAGAAGTTCCATTAGTTGTGATAGTGGGAGATATACCTGTCCTTCCATCCCCTCCACTTCCACAACTAATGAAGCTTCTTGGATAAAAAGCAAACATTTTCTTCTTCATCAAGGAAAAAATAGTCAAGCTACCTTTTGAGGCATGACATGGGAGAAATTGAACAATTCTTACCTAAATGGCAAATAACCTAAATACCTTGTAAAAGAAATGAATTAAAAGCTTAACAAACATTATTATAGTCTTTCTTTTCATCATTTAACAAAAGTAGAGTATAAAACTCAGTTCTTATCTATTATGGTTCAAAAAAAACATAGCATAATCATATAATTTTAAGAGTGAAAATAGTATATTTTCTATCAAAATATCTTAGACTACAGTTATAACATTGTTGTCAGATATTGTAGATATGAAACTACAAAAATTATTTCTGGGCCATCCAAAAAAAGCCATATATCTACAACAACTTTTAAAAATTATATCACAACAGATATAGATGGAAAAATTAGAGAAATGTTAGAATATGAATATATTTTGCAGTTTCTTTAGCATATGTACAGTATATATTGACTCATATTAGGTAAAATCACGCTATTGATTTGCTATAGAGAAAAATGGATAGAAAGAGTTAAAATTAAAACTAGAGAGGAAGTTACAATGGTTTACATATAAGAATTATTTTTACTTGCCTATTTACCACAACTTTTTCAACAATTGCTAATCACTGCGAATATTTTTCTAATCAATTTGTATATTATTATGATAATCATTATGATCACCATTTTTCTAGTCAAAATAATAATAATAATAATAATAATAATAATAATAATAATAATTTATCCTAATTAACTATGGAAAAGACCACTCTTGCAATAAAGCAGTTGATTGTATACTAGCTAATCTTATATTACATTATATCCATGCTAGATACTGAAAAATGTAGGCAAGATTAAAAATTGGCAGTCAGACATAAGGCCCTTTATGCAAAGTGTTAAACACATGTAATTTATTCTACAAATTAAAGAAAGACCAAATCTATATCAAGTGGAATTTTATTCATGTAGTAGAGTTTTCATTGCTCAGTGAACGTTAGGATTTCTGGATTTCCTTTATGGCATTTTCACTGTGCCATATCATAACTCAAATCTCTGTGTGTAAAGGCTGAATTATGTTTTGTCCTGCTTTTCAATAAAAATGTGCCCAGATTTTTATTCCTTGTAAGTAACTGATCCAGATCAATGCTTAAAGCAGACACGTCTAATCCTAGTAATTAATTACTGTCTAAGGTTAAAGCACAATACAATTTTGCTAATTACTCACAGCTTGGGGGCCATTTTTTCCTATTGCAGCCAACAACTGCATGTTTTTAATCCCCATAATAACAATAATGGCATACATCATTAACCCTATTTTATACTTTCTTAATTTTTTTATAATGCCAATAACAGAGATCATTAACCTCTGTTCTGTTTAACATCTAATCAGCCATTTTAGTTAAATAAATATCATAGAAAGCATTAAATATCACTTCGCTAAGCTAGCTTTGCTCTCCGGAGGGGAATTCTTTCTAATGCATTATATTAACATCCGTTTACTTCACAAGTGTCAAACCGTGAGTGGTAATGAGAAAATAGATACGGTGTAATATATGGCTTTAATCAAATTACTTCCTTTTTTGAGTTCTTTTTAATCCTGAGATCTTTCACTCCACTTCAGTGTTGAGCCAAACCATTAAAAATTTTGATTGAATTCTAGTTCAGGTTTTTACAGGGTTCAGGGTTTCTTTAAAATGAAGGTTTTTCATTTTAATTTCTACTTTTAATACTGGTAGTATGTCTGTGTAGGAGCTGTAACTGAGGAAGCTTCTTGCCCTGTTTATCTCTATTAAAACCAGAATGTTAGATAAGATTACTTGTTTCCATTAATCTGCTGGGATTCAGTGAAAGGTCTCCATGTCCTATCCAAAAGAATTTTACTTGGAATTACAAGCATGCATGCATTTATACTCATCACATAATTTACTCCAACACTGAACAGAAAGCTGAAAAGGAATGAAAATCCATTAACCCAATAAATTAAAGGGATGAGTTTAAACAAATGAAAGATAGCTAAATGTGGTTTACATCAATCATATAACAATAATTCTCTATAGCTCTCTGTGTCTGCTCCTATCACTTCATACCTTGTCTTTTATTCTTAAACTTATCTCCCTTCCTCTCTCTCTCTCTTTCCCTCCCTCCCTCTCCTTTATTAACTCTACTTAACTATTATTTTCTTGGACAATTTCTCTCAGTCCACTCATTCTGCCTTCATAAATTTATTCTGCTTCTTCATTCTATGTCTGTAACCAAAACACTTGAACATATGTCTTTCATACAACTCACTCAGTTTTGTATTAAATTCATATTCATTCAGTACTTAATTGTGGTCAGTGTTGCCTCTTGTTTTACCATGCGTACATCTTAAATAACCAAATCCTGCTCCATTTGAAGTAGACCCAGAGGCAGGGTTCAAGCAATCGGTACTTTTATTCAGCTCAGAGAACAAGTGACAGCTCAGCAAGGCAAAGTGACAATTCAGCGAGTACCGACTGACTCTGCTTGGAGAAACCGCTCCTTTTATACATTTGCGGTTCCCGCCAAAGCTAGAGCCGGCCGCGTCTGAGCCAATCAGGAGCGACTTCCTGCTTCGGCTCAGACAGCGCTGGAAAGAGGAACAAACTATTTACAGGAATTACAAGGTAGCCATTTCGGGATACAACACCATTCAACTTACTTTTATTATTCTGTTCAAATGGCTAACCCTTGTTCCCATCTAACATAATACAGAAAGTTCATTCTTATATACAGCCATTTGTACTTCATTTGCAAGACATTCATTTCACAGAACAAACCACATAGTAACTACTTTTCTTCCAGCATTTTTCCAGACTTAAAATGTTTGCATCCTTTTACCATCTTTAATAAGCATTCTAATAAATATATATTCATCTACTTCCTCAACTCCTTCCAAATTATATGTAAGTTATCATTCATTTCATTTTCCTTGTCAAAACGTATTAATTTTTGTCCATTCCCAATATTTCAATCTAATGTTTTTGGTCCAATGGTAGTTGCTCAAGGAGATTGTTTGGGCAAAAGTCCTTTATCCTATTGCTTGACAAAAATATGTAAGAAATCTGGTGGTTATTCTTGTCTCTTGGTGCTACAGCTTCTATGAATTTTACTAAACAGGAACACAAATTTCTTTTCCCCTTCATTCTTATGCTTGGGCTGAAAGTGAATTGTGGGAAGGATCAGACTGAGCCACTGGAGTTTTTGACTTTTTATTGTGTGGAGAAACAGGCATCTTTTCAATTCCCTGCTTTTTCTTTTTCTGTAAACATATGTTTGAAGTTTCTGGATCAACATGCAAACTTGTGATTAGAGTTAATGAACCAAAAGCTCTGAATTTCTTTGTGATGGTGGTAAGAGGATCTATACAAGAGAATGAATAGCAAATGGAATCAAGATAAGTAAGTTGCAATGAATAGAATAATAGTTCCATCTATCTTGACTCTTCCTTGATTCTGCCCTTTTGCCCTTCTAGCCCCATCAGTGGCCCCTAATTGAATTTACATAAGCCTTCTAGAGCCATAATGGTTCCTTTGGTTTACAAGAGCTTCCAATCCAGTGATTTTTTTTTATGAATGAAAG
Organism: Erythrolamprus reginae; assembly: GCF_031021105.1. Lineage (NCBI taxonomy): Eukaryota > Metazoa > Chordata > Lepidosauria > Squamata > Dipsadidae > Erythrolamprus > Erythrolamprus reginae. The sequence goes on from NC_091950.1 coordinate 79,753,222, forward strand.
GGGAGATTATGTTAATAGTAGTTCCTCTTTCCATATATATTCTAGTATTCTCTGAAAATGTGTTCCACAGAATTAAAGTCGGTAAGGGTATTTTAAAGGGAAGAGACATCTAGTCCTTCTTTCCATTAGGCTCTCCCTATCATGATTCAACAATTAAAGATAGACCTTTTGATATTACATAGCTAATTTTTGTTTCCCAAAGATTTCAGCAGAAGCCTCACACATTGTAGCAAAGGGAAGTAAAGCCAACAGCTGATTGCCCATTGCCAACATAAGGGTATAAATACTTTACCTTTTAAATCAAGATAGTTAAAATCCATACTTTCTCTTTTTGCCCTTCCCATGAATTAATAGATTATTTACACAATGTTGCCTGTACCCTTGGTAGCCTTACAAATGAGCAGTCGTCGACTTTCTACCTCATTGCCTAATCTGACCCAAAAATCATGGCTTGCAGCTTACTTCTTACCCTTTTTCTAAGACTAAGAGTTCTGCCTCAAATTTCATTTACTATTGGTTGGATAAAAATGACTAGGGAAAAAACTGATTATAAAAATATTGATTCATTGTCTATCATATTTTTTAAGTGTGCTAAGCATTAATTTCAGGGATAGGTGAAAAACCATGGTTGACTAAGGGAGGAAGAATTAAAGGAGGCTGTAATGGATTTATAATGGATATATAAATGAATTGTTTCATTTTTTTAGATAAAAGTATTTGAATAGATTCAATGAAAGCATTTACTAGATTAAAAAAAATTAGATTAATATGAAATTGGATTCTGGTTTTAATGACAGAAAATTGAATGTTACACTAGGATACAAACAGCTTTTTAAAAGTTTTTGAAAAACAATATCATTTAGGTCTGCTGCACATTTATATGAGAGAAAATAAAATGCTCCTTGAATTTTATTAGCTTAATCTATATAAAAATATAGATATATAATAAATTATTCTCAATGCACTTTGTTGTAAAGTGTTACTTTCCTTTTATTTGCTTGAACACCTATTAAACTGTATTATTAAATAACTAGCTTGAAAAACCCAGAATCATTGAACTGAATATGTATAGTTTATGGATAAAAGAAATTATCTGTGTAAACACTAAGGAAAGGTTACCATAGTTGTGTTAAGAAGATTTTTCTAATATTCAACTGAATTTTCTCTTTCAAAATGCTGTTTACTTCCTTTTCATGTATATCTTTCACATGAAATAACATTTCTTTCTCTTTTTAAACCACAAAGATACTTTTATCTTTCCTTGCTACTTTTTTGCCTTCAGTGTCTTTTGTACTTCCATTTTTAAAGCTGAAGTGATTCATGGTCATCTTATTAACTGAAGTTGTCATGGTTTCAAGGAAGATTTGGTCTATGATTTGGCACTGAAAACTGCATTGAAGACTGTTGTCTTTTGTTGGTGCCTGAAAATCAACAAAAGACAACAGGAATTAAATTACAACAATATGACCAAAATTGTGAACTTTCAAATGTATCAGTAGCAGCAATGGAGAAAAGTCTAACTAGAAGCGGCTTGAGAGGAAAGCTTCAAATGGTAAGATGCTTACACCACATACACATGGATGCTTGGCAAAATGAGGTTTAAATTAAGAGCCTGGCCAACAGGAAAAGTGTTGACCATCTACTGCCCCAGCGTAATTTAGGATTGTGTATCAATGTCTTATATTTACAATGGGGGGGGGGAGATGCCTAAGTTACCATCATAGACAAGCCTATTACAAGGAGTTTTTTACAGTCCTCTCAATGGGCTATGTTATCCAGTTCACATCTAGCAGAAGTTTATTTTTAAAAAATAACAACAGCTTCCATCCACTGAACATTACTGCCAAAGAAGATTTACAATGCCCTCTACATGACAGACCTTCAAGGCAGGGCAAACTAGAAAACTAGTGCTGTTGTATCCTATGTAAATAGTTGGTTCCCGGAGAAACGCTGTCTGAGCTGGAAACAGGAAGTCGCGCCTGATTGGCTCAGACGCGGGCTGCTCTCTTTTGGCGGGAGCCGCAAATGTATAAAAGAGCAGTTTCTCTCCAGGTTAACTCAGACGTGTTCCCGCTGAGTGTCACTTCCCTTTTTAAGAGCTGAATAAAGGAACCGTCTTTACTAAGCCTTGTCTCTGGACTTTTCACTGGCGACGACGGACGGAAGAACCACGCGTGCAAGATGAACAACCTTCAAATCGGCCAGGCTCCCGAGTTCTTCGATCCGGAGAAAGCCTCCTGGGACGCCTACATGGCCAAGTTTGAGATTTTCCTTGAAGCTGCCGGAATAAGGGATGCCGACGCCGAACGAAAGCGGGCAATCTTCCTGAATTACTGCGGCCCAGAAATATTCGATCTCGCCCAGACTCTCACCGTCGCTTGGGACGTCCTGAAAACCAAGCTCGCGAGCCATTTCAAGCCTACGAAACCAGCCGTCGTTTTCCGGCACCAGTTTTCAAGAATGGCCCAGCTCGAATCCGAATCCATTAATCAGTTCGCTACGCGTCTTCGAACGGTGCTTTCAAAATGTAAGCTTGATAGCCCGGAAGCTCGCCTCACTGACGCCCTAATCTTCGGCATGAGAAATGCCATGGTCCGAAACAAGCTCCTCACCGAAGACGAGCCGTCTCTCCAGGCAGTAATCAAGCTGGCACAAACCGCAGAGGTCGCCGACGCTGCTGCCAAGGAGCTGAAGGAGCACGACAAGCGGGAAGTCATCGCCAAGATCGACTCCACGTTTTTCCACGCAGAGGCCCCAGACGACCTCAGCCCACCAGCCCTCAACGAGGACAGCTGTTTTCTGCTGCAACAGGACCAGCCGAGACAACCCAGATACCCTCGCCCCATCGCCCCCTGCGCCGGCTGCCGAGGAAACCATCCGCACCAACGCTGCCCCTTCCGGGACGCCATTTGCCGCCGCTGCAACCGACGCGGCCATATCGCCAAAGCCTGCAGAGCACCCGTGCCTGAGGAATCTTTCTCCACTCCTCGTCCTCCTCGTTTCCAGACCCAAACACCTCAACCACGCGAAAACCGGTTTCCCCGGTTTTCCAGCCGCAAGAACTACTCAACCGCTAACCGCGACTACTCAAGAGGTAACAATCAATTTTCCGTAAATAGCACGGCAACAAAAATGGGGGCAACATTGTAATCTCACTGCTCCTAAACAACAAGCCATGCTCTATGGAACTTGATACGGGGTCTAAATACAACATTATGCCGTGGGAAAAGCTTATAATGTACATGCCTAGACTCTCAAAGTCTGACCTTTTACAAACCTCATTGGTAATTAGAGATTTTCAAGGGGGAATAATACCTGTTCTAGGCCAAGTGAATGTACCGATTATGTTTAAGACTGTTAAATGTACCCTTCCTATGATTGTTGTTGCAGGGGCTAGACACTGTCTCCTGGGTTTGGCTTAGATGGAACCATTGGGAATTGAAATTTCTGGTATCTGTACTGTTAACTCTGATAGCTTGCCTAACTTCTTACAGGAATTCCCAGAAGTGTTTAGCCCCACCTTGGGATCGTATAAAGGGCCCCCTATCTCCTTTTCTATTGACCCCAAGGTCCCTCCTGTCCGGCTCAAACCACGCAGGGTACCCCTCCCGCTCCTTCCCAAGCTTGACCTACAGCTAGATAAGCTCATAAGCCAGGGCATTTTAGTTCCTGTAGAGCAGGGGCCATGGGAAACACCCATAGTCACGCCTCTTAAACCGGATGGCTCTTTGAGGGTTTGCGCTGACTATAAGTCAACGCTCAACAAAGCCCTCCAACATCACCCTTACCCCATTCCAGTGGTACAACAGCTCCTTCACTCCCTGGGGGAAGGGGAAGTGTTCGCAAAAATCGATTTATCCCAAGCTTACCAGCAACACCCTGTCGATGAACCGACAGCACTCGCACAGACAATTGTCACCCACAGGGGTGCGTTTAAATGTACCAGATTACAATTTGGTGTAAGCATAGCTCCCGGGATTTTCCAAAGCATAATGGAACGTTTGTTGTCAGGAATTAAAGGGACCATTCCCTATTTTGATGACATTTTAATTTCAGGAGAAAACCAATATCAACTCAACAAAAGAATAAGAGAAGTATTACATAGACTACAAGATAAAGGGTTAAGGATCAAACCTGACAAATGTGTGTGGGGAACCAGCAGTGTAGAATTCTTAGGATGTAGAATTGATGGGGAAGGCATCCACCCCACTACTGAAAAGTTAAAAGCCATCAGGGAAGCCCCAGAGCCACAGAATAAAACAGAATTGCAGGCATTCTTAGGCCTTCTAAACTTTTACTCTGTCTTTTTAAAACAGAAGGCAACAGCAGCAGAGCCTCTACACCGACTACTTCAGAAAGGAACCCTTTGGACATGGGGGAGAACTGAGCACAAAGCCTTTTTGCAAATAAAGCAGTTGTTAACTTCCGCAAGTGTAGTAGTCCAGTATAGCACTTTACTACCCGTCAGGCTTACGTGCGATGCCTCCCCATATGGCGTGGGAGGGGTCTTGGCACATGTGTTGCCAAATAATACAGAGGCCCCAATTGCTTTCTTTTCAAGAACAATGACCAATACGGAGAGAAATTACAGCCAGCTAGATAAGGAGGCTCTAGCGTTAGTGGCTGGGGTGAAGAAGTTTCATAATTATCTCTTTGGCAGGAGTTTTGAGTTGGTTACCGACCACAAACCTTTATTAGGCCTCTTAGCCCCCAACAAACCAACTCCCCCATTTATGTCTCCAAGATTAATTAGGTGGGCCTTGTTTCTCTCAGGATACCAGTACGAGCTCATCCACAAAGGTGGTAAAACCATCAACCACGCAGATGGTCTTAGTAGGTGCCCAATGGCAGAGTTAGTAGAGGACCCTGCCCCATCTGCTGATGTTTTAATGATAGAACTCGAAGATAACTCACTAACAACAGCAAGGGAGGTGGCTGCGCACACACAGCAAGACCCAATTTTGAAAAAGGTGGTGAACTGTGTACTTAAGGGGTGGCAGAATGACTCTGTAGAAACTAACTTAAGTGATTTTAAAACCAAAAGATTGGAATCGTCATATGTTAAAGGTTGCCTGTTGTGGGGTGATAGAGTAATCATTCCTGAAAGTCTAAAGACCAAAGTACTCACAATGTTACATGTGGGCCACTCTGGTATTGTCAGGATGAAGGGTCTAGCTAGGGGGCACTTATGGTGGCCAGGTCTGGATACTGATATTGAAAAGTGGGTAGCCAAGTGTGATCCATGCCAAGAGTCTCGGCCAAACCCCCCCAAAACAACTCCAGCAGAGTGGGAACAACCTGCAGGGCCTTGGTCCAGGGTCCATATTGATTTTGCAGGGCCAGTGGGGTCACAATATTTCTTAATAGTGGTAGATGCATTTTCCAAGTGGGTGGAAATCATTGCAATGAATAATATAACCACTAGTGCCACAATTAAGGTTCTGCGCCATTTGTTTGCCACCCATGGCTGTCCTGACATCTTAGTGTCAGACAATGGACCCCAATTGACAGCCAGGAAATTTGAATTATTTTTAGATAACTTGGGGGTCAGACATACTCTCATCTCGCCTTACTCGCCCTGGGCTAACGGGTTGGCAGAACGATACGTTCGGGTTGCAAAAGAAGCATTGTGCAGGTCAGGCCCTGGAGATGTACAACAGCATCTGGACCAATTTTTGTTAACACAACATATTACACCAAATTCCCACACACACATAAGCCCTGCTGAAATACTAATGGGAAGGAAACTTAGATCCCCACTGGATAGATTACACCCAAGGTATTGTACTCATAATCCTATGTATGTAAATCCTGAAAGACAATTGTACTTGGGTCAAAGTGTTTTTGCAAAGAATTTTGATGGGGGTTTGAATTGGATGAAGGGAACAATTGTACAACAAACTGCTCCTAAAACATATATTGTAAAATTGGAAGATGGTCGAATGTGGAAGCGGCACATTGACCATGTACGAAAGCGCATTGAAACCTCCCCTGAGCAAACCGCTAAAACAGACTCTCCCGCTCTAATAGACTGTAATGCGCAACCCTCCTTAATGGACATTCAAATGGACTTATCGAGCCAGGAAGGGTCCTCCAGCGACGCCGACCCATCTTCGTCCTCAGAGGTCGGTGTTGTGCCTGCCCAATCGACTCAGCGGGCCGGAGCCCAAACTAGGCCCCAGCCACACTGGGGAAGTACAGGCGAACCGACCTCCACCGTTGGAAGCGAGGACTCAAATGAACTGCGCAGGTCGGAGCGAGCCATGCGTAGACCGAGCAGATTGGAGGATTTCGTCACGTGGCTTACTTGATTGATGTATTCTGACTAAGGAGGGAGGGGTGTTGTATCCTATGTAAATAGTTGGTTCCCGGAGAAACGCTGTCTGAGCTGGAAACAGGAAGTCGCGCCTGATTGGCTCAGACGCGGGCTGCTCTCTTTTGGCGGGAGCCGCAAATGTATAAAAGAGCGGTTTCTCTCCAGGTTAACTCAGACGTGTTCCCGCTGAGTGTCACTTCCCTTTTAAGAGCTGAATAAAGGAACCGTCTTTACTAAGCCTTGTCTCTGGACTTTTCAAGTGCCATATTTTATTGTTACTTTTATGGTAAAGCTTCAAAGGAAAGAGAATCTTGAAAGTTTGAATTGGTTTCTCCTGCCCCTCCCTTTAGCCTCTAATGAATTAGGGAGAGGCCTGTTTGACCTCTTTACCCACATTATGTTCTTGGTTTAGTTTAAGTACTTTTATCAGACTATCTCCTCAGTAGTGGCTCTTCTTCCTGTAGTTTCCTCTGCTGGTCCACTAGAACTCAGCAACAAATGTTTCAGCTACTGGATACCCCAGGAGAGCATCCCTAAACTAGCTTGATGTACTTCTATCTTGATGTACAGTCATCAAGGAAGAAACACTTAAAGTATTTCCCTTTCTATGAAATATGAGTGATTTCCAGATTTGATAGAAAAGAAAGAAAGAAAGAAGGGGGGAGGGAAGGAAGAAGGAAGGAAGGAAGTGAGAGAGAGAAAGAAAGAAAGAAAGAAAGAAAGAAAGAAAGAAAGAAAGAAAGAAAGAAAGAAAGAAAGAAAGAAAGAAAGAGACTCCTAAAAGGACTGGGAGAAAAGCAGCACAATTTTTGCTTCCTGGCTCTGGAATTGGGGAATATTGGCTATTATGATAATTGTGGAGCATCTGGGGAAACATTTTCTGTGGTTTTGGTTATGTGTTTATTTGATTGTTTATTACATTTTTATGCCACCCATGTCACTGAGTTTGAATTGAATGAAATCACTGTTGTATGTGGTTTATGTCTAGATGTCTAAATTTTGTTATTATTTTCCTTTAAATGTTTAAATTTTCTTATGTTTCTTATACAACTTTATAAAAAGGAAGTGTAATAGAAAGACTTTTCCTTTGGAATTTCTCATCCAAAGGCCTTTTGGGCACCTTTGGGTGTGAAATAACAACAATAAAACATTATTGCAAAAATAGAGGAAGCGAGTTGGGATTTTAATTGACTTTCAGGTTGTTTCCTCACCAAGTTCAACCTGAGGTGAAACATTGCATTTATGTCAAATTTTGCTGCAAGCAAAACAATAGAAGGGCTCTAAAATTAATGTAGGTGCCCAGTCAAAGGCCATACATAGCCATTAGTGGGAGTGCTGAGTTGAGATAATAGCACATTGTAAGCATGAAAAATTCAACAGTAATTGCTATCCCTTTCCTTCTTTCCTTTCTTTTCCTTTCCTATCCTATCTTTCCTTTCTTTTCCCTCTCTCCCCCCTCTCTCTCTTTCTTTCTTTCTTTCTGAATTAGCTACATATCCCTAAAATGTTCGGTGTACCATTCTATCCCACAGTAATGCAATAGACCTCATTCATTATAATTAGTGAAGTTATTGAAGAGCTTATTTTAATTTTTGGCAAAATTTAACACCACAGTTAATCTTTAACCATACATTAGGGAACTTTTCTGGTGGCCTGAGTAGGCAGCTGAGTAACTTTGATTCAGTACATCCTACCTTCTGCCACCCAACTCAGTAAACTACAGTAAGGTAAGTCTTTTTTGCCCTTTGACATAGGTTTTTGCAGTTTAAAATTATAGTGCTTGTTTTCTCAACATGCAACAGCCAGCAATTCTTTTGTTTTTTGCCAAAAAAAAAAATGGTATTATAGAAATCCTAAAATAATCTAACAAATAGGAAATATTCTGCAGTAAATTACACAAGTCTCCAGGCATTTGAGTCCTGGTTTACAACAAGCCATTGTTGATACTATTTCTCACATTCCAATGTAAATGTTACAGCCCATAATATTATACTTTAGGACTCAAAACTCTGGACACAATTAGAGTTGATTAGCAAGTGTTTCATCTGGCAAATGTACTAGTTGATTCCAAAAACAGATCTTATAGCTCCAGAGGATAACAAATTTGCTATCCAAAGATCACAGAAGTTGGATATTTTACACACATATTTTTCCTTTTTTTTCTTCAAATAAAATTAGCATCTTGATTGTAACAGCATTTTAAGCAAGAACGCCAATAATGTAATGTTTTTGCTGTTGATTCAAAGGTACTTTTTGTTCCAAGTTTTAAGCCAATACATTTGCAAGACATCAGTAGCTCAAAGGTTAAAAGCAATATGATATTGTATCTACTAGTAGCATTATTATTATCAATGCATCCAGCCTTACATATAATCTTCAATAAACTGAAGATTTATTCACATAAATAAAATATAATCATCCTGGAAATCAGTGAAGGCAAAACCGTCAGATCCATTACCTTGACTAAATATTCCCTTAGGCCATGTTGAATCCTTCATTTTATTGACCTTAGAATGGGAACCAGAATAGGAAGAAAGAGATCACACTTAAAGTCAAAACTTGAAGATTTTTTTTTCTTTTAAGAAGTGGATGAACTTTTCTGAATTTAGCTCAATGAATGCAGAAGGTTTTTTTTAAAAAAAACTCAATGAAAGAAGACAGTTTTTGATTAAAGGATTATTTTTCTGGTTCTGTTATATTTCCATATCTCCATAGTTAAGATTATGAGCATCTAATCCTGCAAGGGGTCAGATATTTCTATTATCCAGAACTGTGTCCATTTGTATACTTACAAATAGAAATCAGTAATAATGCCAAAACTGCATTGCCTTGATAAAACTATGGGCTGTGGATGTATATCACAGATCTTTTCCCATCCAGCTTTACAACACCCAAGAGTAGGCATTATTCTTGATTTTCTGCAGTGAACCCCCTTCATAAAACATGAAATTTACAATACATTAATTTTATCAAGGGATAACGTTTTATAAGAAACATATTATCTGCTAACAGAAGGGGTGATTAGTTAGCTGCTCTGTTTCAACCTGTTTCAAAGGCATTTCTAATCCCTGCCCTACAAACCGAGCCATTCGGAGGCCATAAAGCAGGAAACCAGGCTAATCAATTTGGCTTTGTCTCGTCTTCTTTTAAAAAGGACTGTCATTGCTGCTGTTATTGATGAAGACTGCCGCCCTTCTTTCACCTCCCAGTATTTGATCCTTCACCAACACACATCTGTTGTCATCTTGAACTACTCACACCATTTTTCTGGCTGCTTCAGCATTCAGCAAGTGAAAGCTTACCATACTAACCCAATCTGCTTTAGTATTAGTAAAATATCCCACATCATGAAGAGTCATTGTGGAAAGGAAAGACCTGCATGATTCAAGGTCGCAATGTATCAATGTATTTCCCAAGCTAGAGACTTACTTTAAATGCTGGAGGTAGATAGCTCCTCATTGCAACCATGTCTTCAAGAATATCAGTGGTATCTTCACCTAGCATAAAGTATGCCATGGGCATGAAGAAAAATGATATTTTTTTCCCCTGGGGATTTCACTTCTTCTGGAAATCAGACTGGCTAATAATCCTGTACCATCTTTCTGTATTCTGTTTCTTGTTCATAAATCCAAGACACACTCAAAAGTTTCCAATGTCTTTTAGTGCCAGAAGAGAAAATTTATTTATTTATTTATTTATTTATTTATTTATTTACTTACTTACTTACTTACTTACTTACTTACTTACTTACTTACTTACTTACTTATTGGATTTGTATGCTGCCCCTCTCCGTAGACTCAGGGCGGCTCACAACAACAATAAAACAATTCAAGACAAATCTAATAATTTAAAAACATTAAAAAAAACCTGTTATTAAAGCAGACATACACACAAACATACCATACATAAATTGTATAGGCCGGGGGGAGATGTCTCAATTCCCCCATGCCTGACGCAGAGGTGGGTTTTAAGGCGCTTATGAAAGGCAAGGAAGGTGGGGGCAGTTCTAATCTCAGGGGGGAGCTGGTTCCAGAGGGTCAGGGCTGACACAGAGAAGGCTCTTCCCCTGGGACCCCCCCAAATGACATTGTTTAGTCGATGTGACCCGGAGAAGGCCAACTCTGTGGGACCTAATCGGTCGCTGGGATTTGTGCGGCAGAAGGCGGTCCCGGAGATATTCTGGTCTGATGCCATGAAGGGCTTTATAGGTCATAACCAACACTTTGAATTGTGACTGGAAACTGATCGGCAACCAATGCAGACTGCAGAGTGTTGGTGTAACATGGGCATACCTTGGGAAGCCCATGATTGCTCTCGCAGCATTCTGCACGATCTGAAGTTTCCGAACACTTTTCAAAGGTAGCGCCATGTAGAGAGCATTACAGTAGTCGAATCTCGAGGTGATGACGGCATGAGTGACTGTGAGCAGTGAGTCCCGGTCCAAATAGGGCCGCAACTGGTGCACCAGGCGAACCTGGGCAAACGTCCCCCTCACCAAAACTGAAAGATGATTCTCTAATGTGAGCTGTGGATCAAGGAGGATGCCCAGGTTGCAGACCCTCTCTGAGGGGGTCAGTGATTCCCCCCCCCAGGGTAATGGACGGACAGATGGAATTGTCCTTGGGAGGCAAAACCCACAGCCACTCCGTCTTATCAGGGTTGAGTTTGAGTCTGTTGACACCCATCCAGACCCCAACAGCCTCCAGGCACCGGCACATCACTTCCACTGCTTCGTTGACTGGACATGGTGTGGAGATTTAGATTTCACCCAGCGGTTTCATGTAGATATTGAATAGCAGGGGGGTGAGAACCAACCCCTGAGGCACCCCACAAGGGAGTAACCTTGAAGTCGACCTCCCACTAACCCCCCACTAACACTGACATAATCACTAAATGGTGGATCGTATAAACTGGGCTTAATTAATTGAAATGCAAGCAGATGTTGCCCTGGCATCATCCGCCTTTGAAAATATGTTCTCTATATTCCAAACTACATTCATCCCTTATCCTGGAAATAGTTGTGATGTAATATTTGCAGGATAGAGTATTGTACTCTTATATTGAACAGAAATATGGCTGCCAGATCCATTGTGATTTCTGCATGCATACAGGATTCTTTTCTTTTGGTTATAGATTATAAATACTAAATAGTAGGACAAGATTTAGTTTAAAAATGACTGTGTCCCTTTAGGAAATAGATATAGATATAATATTTGGCAGAAATGATAGTTACCAGAGAATCATTGCAAGTTTTGATGGCTTTCTATGAGCAGGCAATTAATTTTTAGGTAGAAGAACATTCAAATAAGTGATTATTCACTTCGATTGGTTTATTGTGATAATGTTATTAAAATGCCAAAACAGTAACATTATTTAAACTGTATAAAACACTAAAATCAGAATGATAAAACAGTACCATGATTACAAAATACTATCATTTTGTTCAGCTTTGTGTTATTCACATCTGCATATTCTGAGTGCAAGCAATTAAAGAAGTTTTGTTTTGTTTTGATTTGATTGCAATATATATGTTTTACCACCTTCCTAGGTTTAGTTTATTTCTATTTATTCCATTTGCTTGCCCATGCATTTGTTATAAAACCCAGTTTATTCAGGTGACTTTCTGCCATCAATCTGGTTTCACCAAGCTATAGAACAAAATGCTTTTCTTCATAACAAATAAGTATATTGTCTTCATCCGTACACCAATAGGGAAAGTGTGAACAACCTTAATCAGAAGATGGGGAAAGAATACTAATTATATTATATTGTTTTAGTTTTGAAATAAACGTAGTGGGAATTTGAAATATCCCAGTTCAATCCTATTGTTACACAGAATAAGATAGTTATCTCAAGGTGCATAGAATACTTACATATTCATATGCTGGATCTAGATCAACATACTTGTTAATTATTCCTTTGGTAGAACACCAGGCTTCAAAGGAAAATATTATATTTGTTCTGATAAATGTGGCATAATATTTATATTGCAATCAAGAAAGTACTTCAACCTGTATCTTATGTTCATACAATAATATCTTTGTGAACAAATAACTAAATAAATACTTCCATTTCACGGTCATACTTATTCTACTGGATCGGGATTGTTAATTACAATTTTTAAAAGGTCAATTCACTCTTCATTACTTCACAACTACTACACATTTTGGTGCAATTTGATGAAACTGAAATAGTTTGTTTACTAAAATAACTAATCAAAACATCAGTATTTGGTACGTGATACCCAAAGTATTTCATCTGTGAATATTTTTCTTCCTTTAAATTAGATTCTGCAACATAATGTAAACTTAATTTGTACCAAGGAAAATTAAACCATCAAAATCATTTACAATTAATATATAGCATGGCTTCCAAAACCCAAACATTGGATTTAAAATTAGACGCAGAGATAAAAGTGCTCCTTTTTATATCTATGGTCACAGATATTAATAGATGTTTATTAAACATTTTGATATTAAATAATCTCAAAGCAGAGAAGCATTTGGAACAAACCATGATTCAATCTTGTCATAAAGTATAGAACCCCAATTGCCCAAAAATCATATTCCTTTGAGGGCATACAGTTAAAGAAAGAGGAAAGACTAGAGCACCATTAATTAAATAATAATAATCCAAGCAAAATATATTTTTAGAGAAAGACATCCTTTCCCTGTTTCTCTGGAATCTGGTATCCGAAGAATAAAAGATCTTGTTCCTGTACTTTTAAACAAAACTTTAAACAAAAAACTCCAGTTTTCCTCTTAAACCAGGATAATTAGCCTCAAAAAGTTTTAATAATATAACTATCATAGTACATACCAGATAAGAGATTAACAAGGAGCAAAGGACTTTATTTTATTCAGCTAAGTTAGTAAGTGTTTGTCAGCAAACAGATAAACAGACAGTAAATGTGCCCAAAAACATAATTACACAATTGTGTGAAGCAGAACTGAAAATAAAAGAAACAACTCTTAATGTTTTCTGTACTTTATCTTTTTTTAAATTATTTTTTAAAATTGATTTTAAAATATAGAATATAAAAGACACACACAACATACAACAAATGCTGAGTGATTGGTGCCCACCACCAGACAAACATTTACACCCCACTACCAAATTGGGGGTGTTTCTTATATATATCATTTTAACTCAAGAGCAAAATATCTATTTACATATTATAAAATGATTCCAATGTATTCCTTGTAGCTTGGTCTCGGATTCTAGTGACCATATATCGTCTTACCTTGTCCCATCGTCCCATCAGTTTTCACAAATCAGTTTCATTGAAACGAATTCATCCTTTTGTCCATAATCTCAAATTGAATGTGATCCACCATGTACCGGTACCAATTTTGCATTGTCCATTTTGTCACATCCTTCCAAACCAAAACTATTACCGCCTGAGCGCTTTCTATCGCTGCTTGTTTTATTTCTCTAAATTCTCCCATCACATTGCTTTTAACTAATACAGTGGAACCTCGACATGCGAGCAGCTCCACTTACGAGCTACTCGATATAAGAGCTGGGAGGGGAGCGACATTTTTGTTCGCCTCCCGAGCTCACATTCGGGATACGAGCGCCAAGGAGCTGTCTCCTGAAGCCGAACGCTAACTTCCGCGTTTGGCTTCAGGAGACAGCTCCTTGGCGCTCGTATCCCGCGTGTTTTAAAAGGTTGCAGCCGGCCTGGGGGGCTCGCTGGGGTGCTGGCAAGCCCCCCAGGCCGGCTGCAACCTTTTAAAACACGCGCGCTGCTTCGCAGCTGTCTCCTGAAGCCGAACGCGGACGGGCACGGATTAATTGACTTTACATTGTTTCCTATGGGAAACAATGTTTCGTCATACGAGCGTTCCGACTTACGAGCCTCCTTCCGGAACCAATTAGTCTCGTAAGTCGGGGTTCTACTGTACTGCCATTTCCTTGCTAATTATCCATCGTATATTTAACATCCTATTAATATCCTCTTGCATTTTTTCCCAAAAGTTCTACACTATCAAGCATTCCCAAAGCATGTGCATAACTTCCTGCACTTCGTCTACCAATTTCACTTTATAGGTTTCAGTTGTCTGATTGTTGCCAGTGAACAAGCTACGCAAGATTAGGTTAACAACTCTTAGTGCCTTTTTGACAATGTTGTTACAATGGGCTCTGGCACTTAGGTCATTAGATATGAGTACTCCAAGGTCCTTAACAGAGTGAGGATCATCTACAAGTTTGTTTCCTCCAAGTTTGTATTTTGTGTCCTGATTCTTTTTGCCAATGTGTAAGACAGACTTGCCAAATGATCACAAAGGTCATTTATGTAAAGAATGAATAGTGTTCTAGAATTCTGCCTTGAGGGACACCACTGTTGACAGGTGCAGGATTTGAAAGGGCACTCCGTATTTTAACCATTTGTTGCCTGTTTGACAAGAACACAGCCATCCAATCACTGAGGAAGTAGAGTTTGAGACCCAGGTGTATATGCAATGGAATTATGGTAATAATTTGCTAGATCATATTTTAATATTGGGCACATTAATTTAAATATTGCAAGTAAAATGTTTTAATGTTTTAAGTCATTCAAATCACCGATCTGTTAGTTGGAGAGCCATATAAATATGTTTAATTAACTAATTAAACAAATTTCTAGTCCTAAATTTTGAATATTTTCTATCTGCTGTGAAATGTATCTTGGAGACAATATGTACTGAAGGAAAATTATTTATGAGTAATAGGGCCTGAAAAAAAGAATAATTATCATGAGTTTCAGGATAAATATACATAATAGACAGAAAAATTGTTAGAGGTTTTTCCTAGTTTTTGCCTTAATTAGCTCATTTGGCTGAATTTGTCATTAATCACTTTAGATGTACTATATATTGTTTGAGTTATATGTCTTTTAGATGGGGGGGGGGAACCTACTTTCCAAATATGGCCACTGTCTCCAAATATAATTACACAAAATTCTAATCCTTAGGTGGCATTTTAAAATATATGGTTTGTGTGTTGATTACTTCTCTGAAAATTAATAGCTCAGCACAATTATTCTGATTTACGACTAGAAAGAAACTAGTTTGCATTGGCTCCTGGAATAAAACAGATCACTAAATTCTGAAAATATCATCTGTGTTTTATATTAGTCATGTTTAATAATTAAGAATCTGCTCAAAAGCAGTGGGAAAAAATAGATCCTTGCCCCATTTTTTTCATCTCTCTCACACAAGTCACTCTATGGTTACTGTGTGTGTATATCCTGCAGATCTTAGAGTTTTGGTTTCTTTCTTTCTTTGCTTTTGTACAAATTGAATGCAATGATGAAATTTTCTTTCATCTTTCATGGAGCCAGTGCATAATACATTAATTAATTTCTACACTGTGTGACTGCAATTTGTGATTTTACTGCTGACTTGTCCATTGATTCCGCTTGTCGAAAACAAGTTGTGACCACAGGACCCTGAGACGGCCCTAAACACTTGCTAATTGCAAACAATCCAAATATTGATCATGTGACCACAGACATGCTGCAACAGTCATAAATGGAAGAAATGGTGATAAAATCACTTTTTGGGGGGCACTTATAACTTTCAACAGGACAGTTGCTGAATAGGACACTTGTTACGTGAGGTCTGTCTTTACCCTTTATATAAATGATTCACCATAGCTACCCATTTTAAAACAGGTGAATGTGCATAATAATAATTTCTTCCTCGTTTCCCCTCCACTTCGTGCAAAACAAATCTCCATTACTTATTCATCAGCAGGGTATTCCCAAGAATCACTCTTCCATCCTAAATAGCATTCACTTGGCTTCAAGGCATGAGCCATGTTCATGTTGTAAATACATGAGATGTTCCCTTTTGGGATAAAGGAACAGAGAAAATTAACATACAAGTGTAATAATTTGGCATACCGGTAAGTTATACTCCCTTGTGAGTCTATGTACTGTTAAATCATTCTCTGCTGTTACTGCCAAAGCTAAGAGAACAGAAACCAACTGTCTTCTTTAACTCTCTCATATCCCAGTTTTGCACTTGAAAGAAATTGTTAATCCATACACAATTAAAAATTATTTATTTATTTATTTATTTATTTATTTATTTGTTTGTTTGTTTGTTTGTTTATTTATTTATTTACTTGTTTATTAGATTTGTATGCCGCCCCTCTCTGTAGACTCGGGGCGGCTCACAACAGCAATAAAACAATTCTTGACAAATCTAATAATTTAAAACATTTTTAAAACCCCATTATTACACAGACATACGTACAAACATACCATACATAAATTGTATAGGCCCAGGAGAGATATCTCAATTGCCCCATGTCTGGCAGCAAAGGTGGGTTTTAAAGAGTTTACGAAAGGCAAGGAAGGTGGGGGCAGTTCTAATCTCCAGGGGGAGCTGGTTCCAGAGAGTTGGGCCACCACAGAGAAGGCTCTTCCCCTGGGACCCGCCAAATGACATTGTTTAGTCGACGTGACCCAGAGAAGGCCAACTCTGTAGGACCTAATCGGTTGCTGGGATTCATGCGGCAGAAGGCGGTCCCGGAGATATTCTGCTCCGATGCCATGAAGGGCTTTATAGGTCATAACAAACACTTTGAATTGTGACCGGAAATTGATCGGCAACCAA
Organism: Erythrolamprus reginae; assembly: GCF_031021105.1. Taxonomy (NCBI): domain Eukaryota; kingdom Metazoa; phylum Chordata; class Lepidosauria; order Squamata; family Dipsadidae; genus Erythrolamprus; species Erythrolamprus reginae. The sequence continues at coordinate 79,770,145 of NC_091950.1, forward strand.
TGCAGACTGCGGAGTGTTGGTGTAACATGGGCATACCTGGGGAAGCCCATGATTGCTCTCGCAGCTGCATTCTGCACGATCTGAAGTTTTCGAACACTTTTCAAAGGTAGCCCCGCATAGAGAGAATAAAATATTATTCTGGGCTAAGTTTTCTCTTATTTTGCATGTAAAGTTGCTTTCTTATATAGTCAAACAGTGCTGTGTAGTAAATCATCTTGACATTCAAAAATGGAAATATCTCTATAGCTACTTTATTAGCCACAACAAATGCAATAGCAAACTTTAATTGTTCTGCTTGTGGTTTTTCAGTGGTGTGTTTCCCCTGGGAAAGTGAGTTCTGTTTTTCAACTTTGTTCTCAGGGTACATGAGAATTTCTTTTAAATTCTTTTGGATAATGCATTGGAAGTCAGTGAAAGTCATTGCAGCTGTTTTTGTTACACATCTTTCTGACACTTCCTTCTTCCCATCCTTGCCAGTTTGGAGATCTCAAATGGAAGATTTCTTGCTTTGGAAATTTACTGGATTATCACGGAAGTTGTTCATTCCTGGAATGATAATTTTATAATGTAAGATTGATTGCTTCCTTTGGACCAGTGGGCATTTTGATTGACCATTGGCTCACTTACTCTCACATCTATCAGGAAAAATAATTTCTTACATGTTATGCCTATGTTACCTACATTGTTGCACAATTTTTGACTTTGCTGTTTTCTTTGTGTTCTTGTGAATAAGCTACAAAGGAAGCAAATGTAGCACAGTAGAAGGTGAGCGAAAGACAAATAAGTATGAACTCTAGAAGTAGTAATTTTAATAGTAAAAATTACATAATTATACCCAGCACAACAAACTGGATTTGGAGTATGCTAAGGACAGCATCAGAAATAGCTGCTCTATCAGCAAACCACATGATAACACACACTCCTCTTTCTGCCCTAAATTAGATATGTTCCCTGAGATAGCTTGCCCTTTGCCTTATTTCTTCTTGCAAGCCAGTTCCAAAATCCTCCAAGAAAAGGGACTTGTACATACAGTTGCCAAGAATGGGTTGTAATAAGCAGTCACTAACAATGACTCAATGGCATTGGACGATACTAATCCAGAGATATGAAGAAAAAAAATATTGAGGAAGTAATACTGCAAAAACTTTCATTTGTAATTGGAAGAAGACAGTTTCCTCCCCATATGTCCTAGTGAGAAAATGATGTTGATTTATCATAGTTGTCTCTAACCAGTCTGTACCAGAGAACAGAGAATGGGATGAGAGAGGTGGGTGTATTTTGGCTGTATTTTGAAAGCTGTGCCCTTGTTGATGACAGGGATCCCAATGAGGCCATGATGGCACATCAGGTAAGCAAAGACCCAGTCTTTGAAAGCAGGACCTCATTTTCTTCATGGCCAAAGAATTGAATGTACTTAAAACTATGAGAAATGTGACATATGAATAGAGAAGTCAATTCGTGTTCCTAAAGCATTAAAAAAAATCAGATAAATAGACTACTTCAAATTGGCTTAGTGATTTTTAAAAAAACATGTTAGAAAAAATGTTCATTGATGTTTCCCCAAAAGACTGAAATGGCTGCACCAAAGCTTTCAACATATTAATAAACGACTTCAAAGCAGCAACTGACCTTTGTTTTTCTTGCAATATCATTTTACATTTGAACCCACTAATTTTATGCTGATATTCATTCCATGCAGACTAATGGGAGCTCAGCAATGTCCTCAGCACAGAGAATAAGAGACTGGCATAAAACACATCAAATGGCAGTATAAACAATAGCACTTCTCCTCCTTTGAGATGTCTTTTCACTGTCTTTCATCCCTTCCCTAACCAGAGGCAATATTTGGAAGTTTTAGAGTATAAAAGATGGCTGATGCTAAAATGAATAGAAAAAAAGGAGTAAGTGCCAGGTGTAATTGAATAGCATATAAAGAACATTCCAGAAATCACTAAAGAAAAACCAAAATCACAATTCTATGTTGTTGTAAGATTTCCTGATTGACAGACTTTACTTAGATACAAATCTAAGTACTCACGATAACCTCCAAATAAGCTGGGACTTCAGTGCTCCACATTTCTAGCTAGAGTAAAATAGAATAACAGAGTTGGAAGGAACCTTGGAGGTCTTCTAGTCCAACCCCCTGCTTAGGCAGGAAACCCTACACTACTTTCAGACAAATGGCTATCCAACATCTTTAAAAAGGTCCCGTGTTGGAGCATTCACAACTTCTAGAGGCAAGTTGATCCACTCATTAATTGTTCTAACTGTCAGGAAATTTCTCCTTCATTCTTTTTTTTTTTTTTTTTCAATTTTTTTTATTATTTTTCATAAAACAGACATACAGACGTACAAACATTAAACATAAAATGGGGATGTATTTCCCCGCTTCTTTTGAAAGTATACATTCAAATAGAGAAAAGAATACATAATCAAACATTTGTTAAATGTTAAAAAGTCTAGTAAAAAATTTTCAAATCTAAGTTGATTTTCTCCTTGATTAGTTTCCACATATTGGAATACTGCTATCATGTCACCCCTAGTCCTTCTTTTCATCAGACTAGACATATCCAGATATGTCAACTTTATATGTTTTAACTTCCAGTCCCCTAATTATCTTTGTTGCTTTCCCTGCACTCTTTCTAGAGCAGTGTTTCTCAACCTTGGGCGCTGGAAGATGTGTGGACTTCAACTCCCAGAATTCTGGGAGTTGAAGTCCACACATCTTCCAGCAGCCAAGGTTGAGAAACACTGTTCTAAAGACTCAACAACTTTTTTACAATGTGACAATCAAAAGTGGATGCAGTATTCCAAGTGTGGCCTTACCAAGGCATTATAATGCGGTATTAATACTTCACACGATCTTTATTCTTTTCCTCTGTTATGCAGCCTAGGACTGCGTTAGCCTTTTTGGCAGCTGCAGCACACTGCTAGCTCATATTTAAATAATTGTCTACTAGGACTCCAAGAAAAAACTCAAAAAACAGAAATTTGATAGAAGGAGTCAAAACTGCAGGAACGATGGGGAGAAAAGCTGATTTTTATAAACTCAGGGAAAACTTGGGAAAGATCCCTTGGATGAAAATACTAAAAGGTAAAACTACTCAAGAAGCTTGGGAGACTCTGAAAAACACAATAATAAAAGCCCAGTATAGCACAAATCCGATGAGAAAGAAAAACAAGAAAGACCTCAATGACAAATTGAATGAAACGTTGAAACATAGATGAAATGAATGAGACTCAGACAAGGAGTACAAGATGGTTCCGTTTATTCAGCTCTCTCGAAGTGACTTCAGCAAGGAACGCATCTGAGCTGTCAGTGTCAGAACAGCCCTTTTTATACGTTTAAGGCTCGCGCCTAAAAGAAACGGCCGTGCGTCTTAGCCAATCAGACGCGGCCAAGGTTTATTCATAGTTTAAACAGTATTTACAAGGTCTTTTCTTTTACAGAATTTTACATTGGTTATATACAGACTTAACACCCCTCCCTCATTAGTTGAGTCAAACTGTCAATCAGTGAGCCAAGTGACGTAGTCCTCCAATCGGTTGGGCCGGCGTGACGTGCGCTCAGACCTGCGCAGATCATTACCGGCTGGTATGTCTATGGTGGAGGTTGGCTCATCGTTGTCTCCTGTCCGCGGCTGGGCCCAAGTTGGGGCTCTGGCCTGCGGAGATAAGTATGCTGATGGCGCACCGTGCCTAGAGGAGGAAGGCTCGGCGTCGCTGGAGGATGCATCTGGCCGTGGTAAGTCCTTTTGTAATTCCAAAAGTTCGAGTTGCGAATTAATGTCTGCTTGGGGGGAAGAATTTCCGTTAGCGGCCGGCTCTTCATTTGGTGTTATGCGCCCCCTTAAATGATCGATGTGCCGCCTCCATGTGCGGCCATCTTCCAATTGTACCACATAAGATTTTGGGGCTGTTTGTTGCATTATTTTTCCTTTCAGCCAACTCAACCCCCCATCAAAATTTCTAGCAAAAACAAGTTGGCCTAGGTACATATTTCTTTCAGGTGCTATACATGTTTCATTATTTACATTTTGAGTACAATAACGAGGGTGCAACCTGTCCAGGGGGGACCTTATTTTTCGACCCATTAAAATCTCTGCTGGGCTTTTGTTTGTGATGGAATTTGGGGTGATATGCTGCATTAATAAAAATTTATCTAATTTGTGTTGTATTTCCCCTGGGCCTGCCCTGCGCAAGGCTTCTTTGGCCACACGTACATAACGTTCTGCAAGGCCATTAACCCATGGCGAGTAAGGGGATGTGAGTGCGTGTCTGACCCCTAAGTTGCTTAAAAAACACTCAAATTGTCTGGCAGTCAATTGTGGCCCGTTATCTGAAACTAGGATGTCTGGGCACCCATGTGTGGCAAACAAATGGTATAGTGCCTTAATGGTGGCACAAGTAGTAATGTTTTGCATAGCAATGATTTCCACCCATCTGGAGAACGCGTCTACCACAATTAAAAAGTTTTGAGTTCCAATAGGCCCTGCGAAGTCAATATGAATGCGGGACCATGGCCCAGTGGGTCTTTCCCATTCCAGAGGTGTTGTTTTCGGGGGATTGGGTCGTGACTCCTGGCAAGGGTCACAGTTTGCTACCCATTGCTCAATGTCCCTATCTAAACCTGGCCACCACAAGTAACCCCTGGCCAAACCCTTCATTCTGACAATGCCTGGGTGGCCTGCATGCAACATACTTAGTACCTTCTGTTTTAAGGTATTGGGAATGACCACCCTGTCGCCCCATAACACGCATCCCTTCAAGTAGGATAATTCCAACCTTTTAGATTTGAATTCTGACAGCCCAGTTTCCTCAGAGTCTCCCAACCATCCTTTTAGAATACAATTGATTACTTTTAACAATAGTAAATCCTTCTTAGTGTGCTCAGCCACCTCTTTGGCAGTGGTCAGGCAGTTTTCCTCAAGGTCAATTAGTAAAACATCCTCTGTGGGGGTTGGATCTGAGACTAACTCGGGCATGGGGCATCTACTTAAACCGTCAGCATGGTTTATTGATTTTCCCCCCTTATGTGTTAGATGGTATTGGTATCCTGACAGGAATAGAGCCCATCTTATTAATCTAGGGGACATGAAGGGAGGAGTTGGTTTATTGGCAGCTAGAAGACCAAGCAGGGGTTTGTGATCTGTTATTAGTTCAAAACTCCTCCCACAGAGATAATAATGGAATTTCTTAACGCTAGAGACTAGGGCCAATGCCTCTTTGTCTAATTGGCTGTAATTTCTCTCTGCCATGGACAATGTTTTAGAAAAGAAGGCGATGGGGGCCTCTGTATTGTTTGGCATGATGTGGGCTAATACCCCGCCAACCCCGTACGCCGAAGCATCGCACGTGAGCCTTATTGGCAAAGTTGAGCTATATTGAACCACTACGCTTTTAGAGGTCAATAACTGTTTTATTTTATGAAAAGCTTCGCGCTCCATTGTGCCCCAGGTCCAGGGAACTCCCTTCTGCAGCAGTCGGTGTAGCGGTTCTGCTGCCGTTGCCTTCTGTTTCAGGAAGACAGAATAAAAATTAAGGAGGCCCAGAAATGCTTGGAGTTCTGTCTTATTATTTGGCTCGGGTGCTTTGGTTATGGCCTCTAATTTATCTGCTGTGGGGTGTATTCCCTCACTGTCTATTCTATAGCCCAGAAATTCTATGCTACTGGCTCCCCACACACATTTGTCTGGTTTTACTTTTAACCCCTTAGCTTGCAGTCTAGCCAATACTTCTCTGATGCGCATGTTTAATTCTGCTTGGTTTTTTCCTGATATAAATATATCGTCAAAATATGGGGAGGTTCCTTTTATACCTGCCAATAATCGTTCCATGAAACTTTGGAAAATACCTGGGGCGGTACTGACCCCGAATTGCAGGCGGGTGCACCTGAAAGCACCCCTATGGGTTACTATGGTCTGGGCCAGGGATGTGGCCTCATCGACCGGAAGCTGTTGGTATGCCTGCGCCAGGTCGATTTTCGAAAATACTCTCCCTTCCCCCAAGGAATGTAGCAATTGTTGGACTACTGGGATCGGGTATGGATGGTGTTGAAGGGCCTTATTGATAGTGGCTTTGTAGTCTGCACAGACCCTTAAGGAGCCATCAGGTTTAACTGGGGTGACTATGGGGGTTTCCCATGGCGCTTGTTCTACAGGGACTAAGATGCCCTGGGCAATCAATTTGTCCAATTGGATGTCTAGCTTAGGCAATAGTGGCAGGGGTACCCTTCGAGGCTTAAGTCTGACTGGGGGTACCTTGGGATCTAGAGAGAAGGAGATAGGGGCCCCATTATAGGTGCCCAAAGTAGGGCTGAAAACCTCAGGAAATTCTTGGATAAAGTTAGGAATATCAGGTTCAGCATTTACATGACAAAGACCCAGTATTTCAATACCCAAAGGAGACATCCATGTTAACCCCAGGAGGGAGTGTTTGGCTCCCTCAACCACAATCAGAGGAAGAAAATATTCACAATTTTTAAATTTTACAGGCACATCTACTTTCCCCAAAACAGGTATGATATTACCTTGAAAATCCCTTATTATTAAAGTTGAGTTAACAAAGTCAGTTTTAAGAAAATTTGGCATATACATTTTGAATTTGTCCCAAGGCATAATAGAATGCTTAGAGCCTGTGTCTAATTCTAGGTTACATGGTTTGTTATTTAAAAGTAGCGAGATGATAATCTTGTTCCCTCCTTTAGCAGTTGCGCAATTTACGTAAGTTTGTGCTTTACCTCGTGCGTAGTCACGGTTAGCGGTAGAGTCGTTTCTGCGATTGAAGCCTCTGGAAAATTTGTTGTCTCGCGGTTGTTGTGCCTGGTTGTTGAAACGTTGTTGGCGGGGTGTAGAGAAGGACTCCTCTGGAAGGGGCGCTCTGCAAGCCTCGGCGATGTGCCCGCGTCGATTGCAGCGGCGGCAAATGGCGTCCCTGAAGGGGCAACGCTGTCGTGGGTGATTTCCTCGGCAACCGGGGCATGGGTTGGAGGGGCGTTGGTATCTGGGTTGTCTGGCTTGCTCGGATGGCAGCAGGAGACAGGTGTCGTCGTCCGTGGCAGCTGGGCTGAGGTCATCTGTGGTTTCGGCGCGGGAAACAGCAACGGAGATTTTGGAGACGGTCTCCTTCTTTTCGTGTTCCTTGAGTTCTTTGGCGGCCGCGTCAGCTACTTCGGCTGTTTGAGCCAGCTTGATGACTGACTGAAGCGTTGGGTCGTCCTCTGTCAGGATTTTGTTTCGGACCGTCGCATTCTTCATCCCAAAGATCAGAGCGTCTGTAAGGCGAGCTTCTGGGCTGTCAAATTTGCACTTTGACAGTACCGTGCGAAGTCTCGTGGCGAATTGATTGATTGTCTCAGACTCACGCTGGGTCATCCGGGAAAATTGATGTCGGTAGACAACGGCAGGCTTCGTTGGTTTGAAGTGGTTTGCAAGTCTTGCTTGGAGGTCGTCCCACGGAACGGATTTAGCTGGAAGCGGGTCGGTGAGCGTTTGGACGAGGTCAAAAATCTCAGTCCCGCAATAGTTCAAGAAGATCGCCCGCTTCCTGTCGTCTTCAGCTTCTCCCATTCCTGCCGCTTCTAGGAAGATTTCAAATTTCGCCATGTAGGCGTCCCAAGACGACTGCTCGGGGTCGAAGTAGTCGGGAGCCCGGCCGATCTGGAGGTGATTCATGCTTGCCTCGTGGATTCTTCGTTCTCTCGTCGCCAGTGAAATGAATGAGACTCAGACAAGGAGTACAAGATGGTTCCGTTTATTCAGCTCTCTCGAAGTGACTTCAGCAAGGAACGCATCTGAGCTGTCAGTGTCAGAACAGCCCTTTTTATACGTTTAAGGCTCGCGCCTAAAAGAAACGGCCGTGCGTCTTAGCCAATCAGACGCGGCCAAGGTTTATTCATAGTTTAAACAGTATTTACAAGGTCTTTTCTTTTACAGAATTTTACATTGGTTATATACAGACTTAACAATAGATATGTAGTCTTTCCCTTTTATGGTGTAGTGCCAACACACAGCAGAGTAAGGCAGAGTACCAACAGACAGCCAGAATCTGCAAAGAAAAAAATCAGGACAGCAAAAGCCCAGAATGATCAAAGAACTTGCAACAAAAGACAAAGATAATAAAAAAAAGTTTCTTCCAACACATAAACAAGAAAAAAAATCAATGACACAGTTGGTCCACTAAACAGAGAAGATGGAAAAGAAGTAACAGACAACAGAGACAAAGCAGAGCTACTTAACACATTATTTGCATCAGTCTTCATACAAAAAGAAACTGCAGATCAACTAACCAGTAACACAACTGCAAAAAACAGAGTCGAAACAAAATTCAGTATAAGAAAAAACACAGTAAGAGACCACCTGTCTGAACTTAATGAATACAAATCACCAGGACCAGATGGACTACACCCCAGAGTCCTAAAGGAACTAGCAGATGTCATTTCAGAACCACTGCACCATATCGTCCAAAAATCCTGGAACACAGGAGAACTACCTGAAGACTGAAAATGAGCTGATGTCGTCCCGATCTACAAAAAAGCCAACCCCCCCCCCCAAAAAAAAAAAAACAGAACAAGATAACTGCAGATCAATCAGCTTAACATCAATACCTGGGAAAATACTAGAAAAAATAATTAAGAAACAGATCTGACATCACTTAGAAACAAACAAAATAATAACCAACATCCAACACAGGGCTGTTAAGAATAAATCATGGCAAACCAATCTCATTTAATTCTTCAACACTGTGACCTAATTAAGAGACCAGCAAAATGCAATGGAGAGGGGCGGCATACAAATCTAATAAATTATTATTATTATTATTATTATTATTATTATTATTATTATTATTACTTGGACTTCAGCAAAGCATTTGCCAAAGTGGACCATAACCTATTTCTCCGCAAGCTAAAAAAATGGTATAGACAGCTATACAACCAGATGGATTAAAAACTGGCTGACCAAGTGAACCCAATGAGTAGTCCTCAATGGTTCCAAGTCCACATGGAGAGAAGTAAACAGTGGGTACCGCAAGGTTCCATCTTAGGCCCAGTACTCTTTAATATCTTAAGTAATGACCTAGATAAGAGAATAGGAAGGAAACTAACCAAATTTGCAGGTGTCACCAAGCTGGCGAGAGTGGCCAATGCTCCAATGAACAGGCTCAGATTCCAGATGGATCTTGACAGACTTGTACATTGGGCCCAAAGAAATAAAATGAAATTTAATGCAGAGAAAAGTAAAATCCTACACCTAGATAAGAAAAACCAAAGAATACATTTAAACTGGGTGAAACCTCAGTCAATACAACCCCACTGGGTGAAACCTCACTCAAGGGGTGGCATACAAATCAAATCAAATCAAATTAAATTAAATCAAATCAAATCAACTGAACTGAATTTATTTTTTTTAAATAAGCTTTTACACTCCCGCACTATTTATAAAACTCATGTTCAGCACTTTTAAGAAAGAGTTTCCTAGCTATATGGAAAATAATATAGCTTAAATCCAGATTCGATCATCCTTTAGAACAAACTATTTGAAATCATATGTTTGCATTATTTAGTTTGACTTTATTTAGTACACTATATATTGATATAGCTGGACTACAAAACTTTAGCAAAAGTATTTTTAAGTTCAATTTACATCAATAAAATTGTTTCATTTGACTGCTTCAGTTAACTTAAATTCCTCAGGAATTATTTTATGGTAATTTTCAAGTTTTTTTAAAAAAAACAGTCACACCTGAATAGCAATGATATCAAGACAAAGAATCTTAGTAGGTGCTTGATTTTCTAACTTCTCTTTGTTATTTTATTAGTGTAGTCCTTAGTACCTTAATATTCAGAAAGAACTTGTATAAAAAGCTAGTCTCTCATTTCTGAAACTGACAAATAAAGTTTGTTAAGAAATGTTGACTAAAAATAAAATTATCTCTACTTTCTTTTTTTTATACCTCAAATATTGGAAATTAATTATAACTATTTCAAACATATTTTTATTATTCTTTCCTGTGCATTTTCTGCTCTAATAAATAAAAAGAAACCAATGACCCAGTAAAAGAATCCTACTTAAAGATAAACATTTTCAGCAGGAGTGGGAGGTAGGACATTGCTTGAGGAACCTGAGAACAATAAAGTTTATTATCAACATTTACCTTGCATACCAAGGTTTTTGTGGATATCATTTTACAACTGTCAGCTCTCCGTTAAAATGATGCGGCTGACAGATGAGAATCTTACAAATTCAGTTTCTTTCAAATATTCCAAATGAACCAGAGTTGCCTAATTTGTCCTCTATTGAAAACAAAAAGGCCTTGTGACTATGCCGTTTCATTTCAATTTGTTTAGTACTTCATATGCATATAGAATTTTTAATGCTCCTCAACCTACTACACTGTTAATTCTACTGCTCAGAAAGATTTCATAGTTCAAACAACAGCAAGCTATAAATAGAATTTCTTTTTTTCTTCCTGGAATTTATGTCTCATGCTAAATGATAAATCCAATACATTTTCTACCAGTCTTATTTCAGTTTCAATTGTATTTTTCAACATATTAATTCAAATACTGAAAAAATAATTAAATAAATCTTAAAGGTGGTCATAGATATGCAGAATGTAAAATATATTTCAGCATCTGTTTTCTTTAAGTCTAAACACATCAGCTTTAAAAAGCAGGAATACAGTTAATTTTTCCAAATAATAATAACAGAATTACTCACAACTCAGATGCACTTTAGTCTGAATTATATTCTACTTTGTCATAAATACATACATACATGCATACATACATATATACATACATACATACACACACAATTTGAAGCATTTATATTTTTAGAAATTATGTACACTTTTTGGTGGAAGAAAGGGAGGGAGGGGAGGGGAAGTACAAGAGGGAGAAAGAAAGTAAGTAAGAAGAAAGAAAGAAAGAAAGAAAGAAAGAAAGAAAGAAAGAAAGAAAGAAAGAAAGAAAGAAAGAAAGATCATTTAGAAAAGATGTGTGGAAGATTTTATATACAGTAACTGCGACCACCAACTGGTCGGTCACAGTCGGTGTTAGCAGGTGGTCAGAGGTTGACTCCTAGGTCCCTCCTTTGTGGGGTTCCTCAGGGTCAATCCTCTTGCCCCTGCTGTTTAATATCTATATGAAACCCGCTGGGTGAGATCATCTGAGGGCACAGGGTAAGTTACCATCAGTATGCTGACGATACACAGCTACATCTCCACCCCATGTCAACTCAGTGGAAGTAATGTGAAGGTGTCTGGAGGCTGTCAGGGTCTAATAGGCTCAGACTCACCCCTGACAAGACAGAGTGGCTGTGAGTTTTGCCTTCCAGGGACAATACCATCTGTCTGTCCATCACCCTGGGGGGGGGGTCCTTGTCCCCCCTCAGAGAGGGTCCACAACTTGGGCATCCTCCTCGATCCACAGCTGAGCTTAGTAAACCATCTGTCAGCTGTGACGAGGAGGCACGCCTTATACACCAGTTGCGGTCCTATCTAGACAGAGAGTCACTTCTCACAGTGACTCATGCCAATATCACTTCGAAGTTCAATTACTGCAATGGGCTGCCTACAAATTGTGCAAAATGCAGCCGCGTGTGCTATAGTGGGGCTACCAAGATCTGCCCATAATTCTACATCACTCCATGAGCTGCTTTGGTTGCTAATTCAAAGTGCTGGTTATGACCTATAAAGCCCTACATGGCTAAGGACCAGATTACCTTTGGGACCGTCTTCTGCCTCATGTATCCCAGTCGCCGGTTAGGTCTCACAGACTTCTCCAGGTCCCGTCAACCTAGGGAAATACCCACATTCTCTGTGGCGACCCCGGCCCTCTGGAACAAATTCCCTCCGGAAATACATACCAACCCCTGCCTCCTGGTCTTTCGTAAAGCCCTGAATACTTATCTCTGCCAGCAGACATGGGAACCGTGAGTGATGAGACTGTCTCTGGCCGATACTATGTATGATTGAATTGGTTGATTGCATATGACTATATATGGGGCGTTTAATATTTTTTAGTAATTTGTATAATCCTTTTATAGTCATTTAGATTTCTTACATATTGTTACTTTTATAATGTTGTATGCCATTCTGAGTCTCCTCAAGAAGGGCGCATAGAAATCTAATAAATAAATAAATAAAATTATTATATGCAAATAAATGAAGATATGGAAATACCCACATTAGAGGAATGGATGGTAAAGATGACAGCATTTAGTAGAAATGGCAAAACTGACAAATGGAAGACTTACAATTGTTTTATGACTTTTGGCTAAAAATGAGGAAAGTGCAACAATGATTTGTGATTTTATTTTTGAAAAAGTTAAATATGGTACAGAAGGGATATCTGTAGTCTAATTTAAAAGGGAAGATGAATAAATAATTTTATTTGCAAATTCTGCAAAGAAGGTTGGCAGTTGCTTTAAAAACAATTCTATTTTTTTCTTTCTTTAACTGTGTTGCTTTCATCATGTTTTCTTTCCCCTTTTTCCTTCTCTAACTTTTCTTTATATTTTTTCTTGTTCATCTTTGATCTGTCTCAATGGAATTTTCATGTGTGTGAGAGAGATTAAACCTTCAAGATTCAAAAATGAAGACTTCATTGCATTTTTGTAACACATTTTTTATTTAAAGAGTTTTTGTCTATTCTTATGGTTGTTCATGGATCAAATAACAATAACAATTTACTTGTGGTGAAAATTATAAACCAAAGAAATGAATAAGATTTTACATGTTGCACTGTTGATTTGTCCTGAGTTTTCTTTTCCTGTGTACAAGGTTGATTTCAACTATCATATGAAAGTCTGATAGTAAAGTCATTCTGAGATCCTTTTTGAATAATTCCAAATTATAAAAGGTGAAAATGCACCAGACAAACCCAACAATATGTCATGTAAAATCTTAATATATTTGAAGGATTCTAATCAGAAGCAATTGTTAAGGATCTCTGTTACAAATGAAATTATGTATTATATAAATTCCCATTAATTTTAGCCATATGATACAAAGACACAGGTACATGAATTCACACATGGCTAAAAATGCATTCTTCAGCTTTTCAAATTAATTTAAACAAAAATGAAGCTGAGTGCTTTACTCTGTATATTTCCTCAATATTTCATATTTTTCTCAATTCATGTGGCATGTATAGATGTACATGGGAATCTTAACATTCTAGGTTATAAGATGGTTGGAACATTCAATTCACCAGCAATTCCTCTTACCTTTTTCTTCAGATGTACAGTAGATGTGTTAAAATAGCATGCCGCAAGCCATTTATGTTTAAGATGTAATGCCATAATCATAAACTGGCTGTCAGGTCAAAGTCATTTTAGTTAGGGTATTGGGTCTGCCACACTTTATAGTACTTTAATGTGTATTTTTATTATGGGAATTTGGGAGAGGGAATTGCATGAGGGCTGTCTGGATGTAGCCATAACAAATGCTTTCTAGATAATCAAGGTCATCATTTGCCTTCGCACTCCTGCACCTGCACGGGTGGATTCTGGCAAGTTGGCAGTTGAAGACTGGTCAAAGTGAGGGCCTTGGGGGAGTGGGGACAAGGGTTCAAACCTTCAACTGGGTGGAGAAAGCCCCAGGACTTCAGATTCAGATTTCTCCCAGATGTGTCAACATGGCTCTCTTAATCAATTGGAACTTTGAGGAATACTTTGCCACAGACTCTGATTTAATTTTGGATGCTATATGGAACCCTGACATTGGCTGCATTGGATAAACTGTCACAACGCTAGAGGAAGAGTTACTACATCCTATATTTGAATGATGATACACGCACCTTTATTTGCTTTTCCATTTGAAACTTCTTCTCTTTTACTCAAAGTCACCTTTTTATATGATTATGTGTACACACACATACACAGAGAGAAAGAGAAAGAAAGAGGGGGGAGGAGGAGGGAGGGAGGGAAGGAGGGGGAGGCTTAGGCTCAACCCCAACAAGACGAAGTAGCTGTGGGTTTTGCCTCCGAAGGACAATTCCACTTGTCCATCCATTACTGGGGGGGAGCACTTTTGACCCTCTCAGAGAGGGTCCACAACTTGTGAGTCCTCCTTGAGCCACAGCTGAACTTAGAACATCATCTTTCAGCTGTGGAAGGGGGGGACATTTTTGTACAGGTTTGCCTCGTGCACAAGTTGCGGCCCTATTTGAAGAGGGAGTCTCTTCTCACAGTCACTCATGTCCTCGTCACCTCGGTTCGATTACTGCAATGCTCTCTACATGGAGCTACCTTTAAAGAACATTTGGACACTGCAGTTAGTACAAAATGCAGCTGCGTGAACTGTTATGGGTCTTTCAAGTTATACCCCTATCTCAACACTACTGCATGAGCTGCGTTGGTTACTGATTGGTCTCTGAACACAATTTAAAGTGTTGGTTATGACCTATAAAGCCCTACATGGCTTAGGACCAGGTTACTTACTGGCCCGTCTCCTGCCTCATGAATCCCAGCGACCAGTCAGGTCCCACAGAATTGGCCTTCTCCAGATCCCATCAGCTAAAGCAATGCCATCTGGTGGGACCCTTCTCTCTGGCAGCTCTGACCCTTTGGAATCAACTCCCCCCAGAGATTTGTACTGCCCCCATGTTTCATACCTAAAGAGACCAAACAGAGATGAAGGCAAACGTAGATCATACAACCCAATCAAGCACAGAGAAACAGAATCAACCACTGAGGATAGCTAGCAGAGAATAAACACGGTGCTGAAATAATGACATATAATTACTGACTGAACCGGTAGCAGAAATTTTAAGTACCGTATTTTTCAGAGTATTTTTCAAAGCATTTTTCAAATCTCTCTGCAGTCTTCCCAAACCCTTTGTCCACCCCATTTTTGTGGGGGGAAAACCTGGTGAAAGATGGCCTGCTTTTTAAAAAAAATGAGGGTGGTTTTGCCTTATAATGACTCTATCTAGCATGACTAAAGTAGGAATTCTGGGAGTTGAAGTACACTAGTCTTAAAACTGTCAAGTTTGAAGTTTGTAAAAAGTACGCATAGTTGCAAAAAGTATTCTGCTACACTGGTATTTTATTAAATTATACATTACTACACCATGTGGTTCAGAATATTTTTTCTTTGTTTTCCTTCTCTAAAACCTAGGCACATCTTATACTCAGGTGTGTTTTATACTCTGAAAAATACGGTACTCAAAATGTCCTCTACCGGTTTTCCGAACTACTCAAAACTCCCACTAGCGGTTCTCCAGAACCTGTCAGAAACTGCTGGATTTCACCCCTGGACCTAAGTGTTAAAAATGACCATAAGTCACTTTTTTGCCAGTGCTATTGTAACGTCAAAGAGTCACTAAAAGAATTGTTATAAATCTACAATAACTACCTGTATTATCCTTCTTTCAGTAAGTTTATAATTATCATTCCCTGTATAACTCTGTCCATTAATAAGACTTCATTTACCCTAGTCATCAGAGATGAGTCTTTTGAATTTCAGAAGATTTTTTTTTATTACTATGGGAACTTTCCTGTGATAATTCTCTATTTATGTTTAAGACACTTATGAGGACTGTAACTCCTTTAAGTGACTGAGTGTAATATTTGCATGCTTGGGTAAAGAGGTCACTTGTCCCTGTGAGGGAGGATGCCTGTCTCCAGTTGGCGTTGAATAACAGCCAATGACTGGAAATGAAGCGTAGTTGAAATACACAGCAGGGACTCTTAGAGCTGATTTGGATAATGGTCTAAAGTAACTGGTGAGAAATATACATTTTCCCACTATCTCTGAAAAAGAGAAATAAGCAGTGAGGCATGTACTTTTCTAGTTGCAATTCCAGGCTCTGAAGGGCAATGTAGTCCAAAAAAAAAGATGTTTAAATTATTTAAACATTTCTTTATCAATATAAAATAATATATAAAATAATAACTATAATATTAAAATATTATATAAAATAATAACTAAGTCTGGGGGAAGGTAGACGTCACAGTTCACACTGTTCCACTTACTTGTTCTGATTCCAAATTACAAACACTTAGAAGAAATCTTGTATAAATTATGCCAGGGATATCTTAAATAAGTGGTCACTTTTATTTTTGCAAAGGTTAAGATTGAAACAGAAATGAAAGAAATGGAAGCCCGGGACACTAATCCAATATTTCAATATAATCATAATAATATTAATATTCTCTTTTTAAAAATCTAAAAAGATTTTCAATGCATATTCCAAACCATCGAAATAGGTGTCCAGTTTCTGTTATTTTAATCATTAATATAATAAAATAAAATAAAACTTGCGGTAATAACCTCTACAGAAGTTTTTTGCACGTAACAATTCTTTGTGAATGTGTTTAAATATATTCTCACACTCCTTTCTAAAGTTTGCTTATGTATCACAAACATGTGCGCTTCCTAAATCAAGGCTGCTTTGCATTTTTTCAATGGCTTAAATACTTCCTCTGTTTAACTATCATTGCTTGCTTGGAGCAGCTACTTAAATTGTTGCATACTCTTTAACCACTTTGCCACTACATATTGAACTTAGACCTGACCTGACCTATGCCTAAAAGACCAGTTTTTCAGTGAATGAGGGGGGGGGGGGGAAACACCACAAGAATTGTAACTAAGGTCATTTCTAGGCTCAATCTCTACATTCAAGTGAATATTTTAAAATGTAGGTTCATATGATTTTGGGAGGCAGATTCATTTCAAATATTTACTAAAAGTTGAAAACGTTTATTTATGGTGAAGGGGATTAATCCATATTTTGTTAATTTTTCACCCATTTATTCCATTTTTATTTTCTATTTCCTGCATATATATACACTAACACACACACACACACACACACACACACACACACACCTGCTCATGGATTTTTGGGAGAAGATTCAGCTCATTCACTTCATAGGAAACTAAGGTTAGTTTTAACACTAAACCAATTATAAAAGCAAAATGTATAATGAAATCCACAAGACCTATTTCCCAAATATTTTTGAATTTAGTCTTTTATGGCTAAGGAAATTACCACAAAATGTAATGGGAAGAGACCTCCAGTGCCCCATGCATGAAATCCGAGTGCCGAACTTGATGAGCACTTCCCTAGGTAATATATGTTTATATACACTTCTTGTTTCACTGTAATACAAATCATATATTTCCACACCATATGATTACTGATAGAAAACTATTTTGACAGTATGGAACTAAATGAAAAAATATTAATACATCCAACAGATTTACTAGTAGATGTTAGTCTTTGAGTATCCATATATTATTGGTAACACATATTTGTCATGTTATTCCTGCTTGAAGTCTTCTATTTACAATTCACCTCTATTCACGCTTCTTGCTTGTAAATATAGAAGAAAAGAGAAAAATATGTTTGACGTGCCTCTCTTCTCAATTTCTGCAAGTGGAAAGGAAAAACTTGAAAGGATAGGCTTTTTTATCCTTGAAAACAGTCTCTGATAACTAAGGACTGAAGAACTTTTAGAGGTATTCACAAACACAAGGAGAGACCCCAAGAAAGAAGATGGAAGTCAAATTTAGTAAGATGCCAAAATGGCGCTTATGGGAAGGTCTCTTCCAACTGTTATTATTCTGTGGGAAGAATAATCCGTTAGGCATGTATCTGTTTTCTATCGTCTCCACAATCACTTTCCAGTTATCAAGACTGAGAAGAAAGATGAGAGAGAAGATGGAGCTATAATACTAATCACATTTCAACTTCTTCATATCATATAATCGCCTCCTAGCAGGCTTTTTATGCGTGCTAATCCAATTTCAATGTTCCATTAACCAGATTAATAAATATGAAAATATATTTAAATTATGTCTGAAAATAACTACGCAGACTAGAAAAATGCCAAAACGTGAAGGTGATTTTTGCCACAATTTCTTTGTTTTTTGTTCTTTGTTTTCTTTTTGTTCTAGGTTCCTTCTAGTACTGTACCCCACCATATCGTTTCATATCATCCATGGCTGTGCCTCAATCTGAAAGACTTTCCTGCCCCTCCACTACAGCATCTTCAGATCTGAGACATATAGAAGATGTCAGATCTCCCTTGCCCTACTGTAGGATGGGGATTCAGTGCTGGGCTTTTCCCTCTTCACTCATCGTTATTGAAAGAATCCTTGTTAGTTTCTTTTTCTCCATTGACTAAACCACCCCGAGTCCTTGCAGAGGGGCGGCATATAAATCCAATTTAATAAAATAAATAAATAAACAAATAATATGCCTATCAATGAATTTCAGCTACACTATATGTTTTGTGAATGAAGGACTTATGTAACAAGGAATTACTTAATGGAGAAGACCCTAAGGAGAAGACCCTAATGCTGGGAAAGGTTGAAGGCAAAAGAAGAAGGGGATGACAGAATCAAGAAGAATGAAGTGACTGAATGGAGTAACTTAAGCAGTAAGCATGAGCTTAAATGGACTCCAGAGAATGGTAGAGAACAGGAAGGCCTGGAGGAACGTTGTCCATTGTGTCATGACGGGTCAAACACAACTTTGCAACTAACAACAACATGTTTTGCAGCATCATTCCCTTTCTTCATTTTACTGTAGATTATGTGTGGATAAATGCATTTCCATCATAGCTGAGGGAGCTTTTCTACAAATAGTTCAAGCAGTACTAAATGATCTTGAAATGTCATTTTTACTATCCACATATTCTTTGTTATCTTCTCTACTTACCAGCACTACGAACATGCAAAACATTTCTGGGATATTTATCGGCCTCTATTTTATTACTTGTGTATTTTATGTATGGCTTTTAATTAAAATAAATACCATTAAAGTTTATATTTACTTCATACAATAACATATATAAAATATAGAAACAAGTTTGGCATCTGACAAAAATGAGAAACAGGGAAATCATAGAATAATAAACCATAATTCTTGGAAGGGACTATGTACAATGATACCTCTACTTACGAACTTAATTCAGTCCGTGACCAGGTTCTTAAGTAGAAAGGTTTGTAAGAAGAAGCAATTTTTCCCATAGGAGTCAATGTAAAAACAAATAATGTGTGTGATTAGGAAAACCACAGGGAGGGTAGAGGCCCTGTTTTCTCCCAGGAGATTCCTAGAGAGGCCTCATGGAGGCTTCTCCTCGCCTTTTCTGGCCATGTTTCTTCCCAGGGCATTCCTAGAGAGGCCCGGTGATGGGCTACCAAAATTTTTACTACCACACTGTGGGCAGTGTTCCCTCTAATTTTTTTTTGGGGGGGGGGGGCGGAAAAGTATAGTGTCTGAGCGGCAGTTCCTTCAAGACTGGGTGGCACAGAAATAATAAATAAATAAATAAATAAACAAACAAATAAATAAATAAAAAAAACCACCCTGTTTTGCCTCAGAGAATTTCAAAATAAAATACTGTACTGTGTGTCTATAACAGTGAGCTCATAATAGGGCAACTCTATCAATATCAAAATGCCACTTAAATAGTTGAGCTAGTTTCAAACTAGATTTTGATTTTCTTTCTCTCTTCCTTACTCCCATTCTTTTTCTTTCTCTTTTCCTTCCTCTCTTTTTTCTATCTGTTTCTCTCTCTTCCTCTCTTCCTCTCTCTCTCCTTCCCTCTCACTCTTTCCCTCTCGGCTTCTGGGCAGGTTTGGAAAACTCTGAGTTGATGATGATTTTTAAGTGAGCGATTGCTCACTGCTCAGCTTAGAGGAAACTATGACTGTGGGCATGGCTTATAAATTTTGTTTCAACATCTTTCAGTGCAAATTGGGTGCTCTGGGGTGGAGCTCCAAATTTCCTGACCGTTCCCATAGGAGCCCATCACTGGAGAGGCCCCACAGAGGCTTCTCCCTGCCTTTTCTGGTTACAATTTCTGAGGCTCAGGTTTGTTAGTAGAAAATGGTTCTTGAGAAGAGGCAAAAAAGTCTTGAACACCTGGTTCTTATCTAGAAAGGTTCATAAGCAGAGGTGTTCTTAGGTAGAACTGTACTGTACTTCTGATCCCAGGTGGCCTGAGAAATAGTGTTCAATTAGTAGCAAAAACATTTCATATTAACAGTCTACTTGTAATGGTGTGTGGGAATGACATTGAGAAATGGAGATGAGCCACAGCCAGCGAGAGGTCTGATAAGCAGCAACTTAGAATGCAGAAGGAATGGAGCTAGCAAATGTCTTTGAATATTTTCCCTAGATTGGGGGTGTTAAACTGGCAACTGGCAGGCTAGATGCATCATGAGCAAGCCATGCCTACCACGGTTCCTTAAAGACAAAAAAGTAGGGATATGTCACATGACGCAATTGAGTTTGACATCCGTGCCGTAGATGTAAAGGTTACAGAGAAGAAATGTACTTTCAAACTTTCAAGATAATGTATAATAAAGTAGGGCTAGTACAGTGATGGCGAACCATTTTTTCCTCTGGTGCCAAAAGCACACATGTATGTGCTATCGTACATGTGTGAATGCCCATACCTATAAGTCAATGTCTGGGAATGGCAATAATGGCCTCCCGCCCCCCTGGAGGTCCTCTGGAGGCCTAAAACACTCCATTTCCTAACTTTTGGTGGGCCTGGTAGGCCTGTTTTTCACCCTCACCAGGCTCCAGAGGCTTCTGGAGTAAAAAGACTCTCCAGAAGCCAAAAATTCCCTCTTGGAGCCTCTGGGTGAGCCAAAAATCAGCTGGCTGGCACACACATGCACATTGGAGTTGAGCTAGGGCAATGGCTTGCATGCCAGCAAATATGGTTCCACGTCCCACTTGTGGCACCCATGCAATAGTTTTGCCATCACTGAGCTAGTACTTTTAGGTATGCTTCTTGTCTGGACTATCTTGCAAGACTGCCTTAGTTCAGGGGGATTTTGTTCCACAACTGCTTCCAGTCCTTTCACATGTTTTTAAAAGGTTGGTGTCTTATCAATTTTTTTATTTTTTTATTTTCCTTAGCACCTTGAGTAGTTAGGCAGAAAAGTCCTCCTCCACATTCTGCATTCTTTTGGTGTTTTTGCATAAGTACAGCGTACTTAGATTGATAGTTCAGAGTAATTTAATTCACTTAAGGCAGGATGGACCTTTATAATGTACCCTGATTACAACTTCTTCCTGGAATGTTGCCTCCAATATGTTGGCAGGAAGTTTAGCACATGATGCCAAAAAAAGGCAGCTATGATACTTTAAAACATCTTGATACTTGTTGGTAAACATCCTGGCAAATACTAGATAAGACAGGTCCCTTGTTAATCAGAATGTATGATCTCTACAAATGCACCTCTTTGACAGGTAGAGAAGGAATTAGTTTCATAAACGGTACTCATTCTTACTATCATCTTAATGACTCGATTCTTTTTTTAAAAAAAATTGGCTCAGTGTATGACAGCACTCTGTCTTGCAAATTATCAGGTTTTTATGATCCACATTCCAATTCTCACTTGATCTATTTTTTTTTAATTTGATACTCCTTCAGTTAATTTACTACATTCCAATCTTGTGTGTTGTTAAACAATTGTGCTACTTTTGTTATTCAGTTCATACTTTTGGTCTGTAATCCTAAACATATATACCTGGAATCATCCATATTTAATAGGGTCATATTGATAATTAATCAAAATGAGTCCGGTATTGAATTTATCATCTAATTTCAATATTTAGTAAGATTTGGCCAATTGAGTGAAAGGGAGCCAACAATTATTTGTACTCAGTATAAAGTTTTTCAAATGTACAGATTTCTTTGTTGTACATTTCTTTTATGCACTTTTTTATTTGAAAAGCCAAAGAATAGTGCATTCATTATCAAGTATTTAATTTAACAATACCTTAATTAACAATAGCTCTGTATGCATGATCAGTCCTAGCTATATCCCCTTATTCTTCAAAAAGGATAGCTACAAGTTTGCACATATTTTCCTAAATAATTTAAAGGACATCTATTATCACATAGTTTGAAGATTTGGTAATAATAATTTTATTGTATATTTGTTATGACTATCCAAACAATGGCCAATGCCAGTACATAAATCTAATAAAAAATGAAATTTGAACATAATCAGAACAGATACTAAAGGTGTATGAAAAGCATACATAAGCTCTCTGCTATATTGAAATCTTTCTTTCTTTAGAAACCTGCAATTAATTACCAACTAGTTTCTGTGCTTACCCCCTCCCACCTTAAATGTGAAAGGAATTCTCCCTGTAAACTAATGAACTAAAGTGAATCCAAATAGAGACCAGCTGGCTGAATTACTAAGTAATTTTATACACATGATTGATTTTATTATCGTTTCACTAAAGTAACTAGTCTTTATTCTCACAATCAGTTCCAACAATTATTTGGGAAAGGGGGAGAAGAGGACTGAAATTAAAAGAATGAGGAATGGAGAAGTTTGTCTTACGTCTTGCTACTACGCTTGCATACTATATTTTTCAATTTAATTGACAATGAATTACTGGGTTTTAAGGCTCTGAAACAATACAGAGTAGAGGAGAATGACTAACAAGCTGGTGTCTGAGATGCAATGAGCTACCAATGTCTAAATAATGGTTATAGATACTTCATTAATTGCATTGGACCTATGGTTTTAAACATACTATTTATTTATCTTTTACATACTTTCTCTTTTGCAGAGATTGTGATATGTTATGCCACTTACAAATTATTTCAGTTGATACGGCAATTTATCGGTTTCTTACCAAACGCAAAGAGTTGGAGAATATAAACTCAAGTAAAAACCTGTAAAACCTTCATTCTCCATGAGCTGCACTAACCCACCCACACCCACCCCCCCATAAAACCCCCAGAAGTGGTTTAGAAGATGTTAAAAGAGTCAAAGTGTCTAATATTTGAAAAGGAATATTTATTTTTTGGAGCAGGCATCCAATTTATTCTTAAACAACATAAAAACAAACATTATTAATTTGATTACTTATGAGTAACCTATGACTATCACTAAGTGTTGTATCTTATGATTCTTGATGAATGTATTTTATTTTTCTTTATGTACACTGAGTGCATGTGCACCAAAGACAAATTCCTTGCATGTCCAATCCCACTTGGCCAATAAAGAATTCTATTAGAACCAAAAAATATTTTAAAATAAACCTATAAGTCCTTTCTTTTTTTAAAAAAATGGTGTTTGCATAGCACAGCAAATAACAAGCTATGAAAGGGATTAATAAAGTATTTCAGTATGATAATGAGCTAAAATGATGCATAATAGCAATTTTATATCAGGATATTGTGTCATTACAGATCAGCCAGGATTATGGCTCTTCTTCCACACATTCCAACTGAGTCTGCTGATTCTCCTGCCAAACCTTTGGTTGCCCACTAGAATATGGAGATAGCTCAAGCCATTGGCACAATGGCTTCTTCACGCTCTTGTAGCAGACATCATCCCCATCCAATTAACTGTTTTATTTATGAAATAGAGTAGAGGATAAATAATCTAATATCCTAGTTTTCACCTGTGTCTACTATTGTTGTGCATCAAGACGTATTAAGATGGGAAGTGTCCATATTAATTAATGACAGCATATTTATTTATTTATTTACCTACTTATTTATTTATTTATTTATTTATTTACTTGCTTATTTGTTTATTTGTTTATTTGTTTATTTGTTTATTTATTTATTTATTTATTTATTTATTGTTAGAATTGGAAGGGACCATGCGGGTCATCGTCCAACCCCCTACCTAAGCAGGAACCCTATAGCATCCTAGCCAAATGGCAGTCCAATTTCCTCTTAAAAATGTCCAGAGTATTGGAGTTCACAACGTCCGCTGGTAGGTTGTTCCACTGGTTGATTGTTCTGACCGTCAGGAAGTTCTCCTTGGTCAGCTTCCAGCCGTTGTTCCTCGTCTGGCCCTCCGGTGCCCTGGAGAATAAAGTGATCCCCTCCTCTCTGTGGCAACCCCCTCGTATACCTGTAGACTGCTATTATGTCCGCTCTGGTCCTCCTTTTCTCTAGGCTATCCATGCCCATTTCCTGCAGTCTCTCTTCGTAAGTCTTGGTTTCTAGACCCCTGATCATTTTGGTTGCTCATATTTTCCAGTAGTTTGGGAAATTATGTGGCTATTGATTAAAGGAATATATTATTATTATTATTATTATTATTATTATTATTATTATTATTATTATTATTATTATTAATTAGATTTGTATGCCGCCCCTCTCCGTAGACTTGGGGAATTTAAATTATCAGACACCTTAGTGGTGCAGTGGTTAGAATGCAGTACTGTAGTGGGTTCTCAATTAGTTTTCTACCTGTGTGCGTGCATGAGCAGAAGTATCCCAGGTGTGTGGGCAGCATCCTGCCACCACTACCAGTTCTAAGAACAGATCTGAACCATAAACAAACCACCACTGCTGTAGGGCTAACCCTCTGCTCACTCCAGCAGCTCAATTCCCAGCAGCTCAAGGTTGATTCAGCCTTCGAATCTTCCGAGGTCGTAAGTAAGACAGTATCAAAAAGGCATTGTAATTAAAATTGCTATGGCTTTAAAAATATCATTGCCAAAATTATTATAAATAATACAAAACAAACAAAACCAGAGCTAACTGAACATGAGCAAACAAGTACATGATAAAATGGTGGAAAAAATTTGCAACATCTGCATTAGAAAAGCTTCTAAGGGAAATGTATTCAAAAGTCCTGGCATCCTCAATGGCATTTCTTTTTTAGATATACATCATGAACCTTCCCTAGTAAAGAAAGAAATTCCCCTGAAGAACTGAAGGCTCCCTTGTAACAATTGCTCCAAGCAATAGGGAATCTGCAGGATCTGGTGCTTTTATCAAATGACAAAAGCCAGCATGGTGTTGTCACGGCCTAGGCTCCTTTCACATTGCTTGTGATATCATGATACAGAAACATAACAAGCAGAGCTTGTGTCACAACAGTGCAACACTGCTTTCATCATTTGCCCCTCCATGGCACCCTCCCTGTAGACATCTTTGTTTAAAATGATGCCCCTGAGATAGAACTAAGTGACCATGAACATCTAATTAAAAAAATAAAACCGGCATTAACTGTTCAAGGTTAATCAGATAGAATGGATAACCAGATCCTACACTAAACCATTAATAAAATGAGAAATTATTAAAACTGCTTTTAAGGGCACCAAACTTTGATAGACATAATGGAGGGAAAAGGAAGTGGTTTAAAGATATAACCCTTCTGATAAACAATGTAGAGTCTTAAGCACTGCTGCTGTTGTTATGTATGGAATATATATACAGTATACATACACACACACACACACACACACACACACACACACACACACACATATAGTTGGGTTAAGCCCTGCTAAAGTGAAACTAACCTTTAGATGACTCTAACTGTTAACTCCAACTGTTTGGGAGGGAAACCTAGAACATTCATATTTGGGGAAGTTTTTCAAGTATTATGATTGGTTAAAACCCTGTGGGCCCAGAGTATAAGCATTGCCTGCTGTTTCTCGGTTACAGTTTTAGACAATACATGCTATGCTGGTCTGCTTCTTGCCTCCTGAAGCCCACTACATAATAGCTGTCATAAGCTCCTGGCAAAACATACCTTCAGTAAGGCAAGTCTCTGCATTTTGTACCAACTGCATTTTCCAAGTGGTCTTCAGAGGCCATGTATATACATTTTAATAACGTACATGCATGGTGTTTAGCATTGAGTTATTGGTGCACAATCCTAGATACAGAGAATGTTTTCAGGTGAAATTGATAACTGCTGGCCAGTATTTTATTTGCAATTTTTTCCACCTATTCAGAAAAAGAAACCCCTAGCACCATAAACTGCCCAGAACTGATGATGAGCATCCCACTTGATATCTTGTCTCATAGTTGCTTATGTCTTTTTGAACTATATGAATGAAAACCATCAAAAGTATAATTAAAATAAATATTGCTTGCTGTTATGGTTGCAAAGTAGACAAGAAACAAACGTTTTGATATTGTAAGACCTTGAAGGACCTTCATTCTGTGTTTCTTATACATTAGCCTAATTTTCTGCCTTACCTTCTGAGTTTGACAGAAAGAGTTGGAACTGGAATTTCTGTTGCTAAGCAGAAGGAGTTGCTATGTGAGTTATGCCTGATTTTACATTTTTTTGGCCATGGTTGTTAAATGAATCACTGCAGTTGTTAGGCTGTTAAGCAAATCCAACTTCCTACATTGGCTTTGCCAGAAGGTGTCTGGAAAGGTCACAAATGGTGGCCATGTGATCCCACAGCACTGCAAACCATCATAAATACATGCCAAATGCCAAGTGCCCAAAATTTGATCCCATGAGCTTGCGGCTACTCTGACAATTATAGTTATAGTTTATTAGATTTGTATGCCACCCCTCTCCGAAGACTCAATTTGCAAATGCAAGGACTTGCAGTGCTGAAGTTATCTTGAATTGTTGCTGAATGAATGGTTGTAAGTCAAGAACTAACTGTAAGCATCTACTTACCAAAGTCTAATTTGAAAGGATGTTTAGATACCTTCAGATACAAAGTGGAACTGATCCATTCAGTATGGAAGGGAAATGTCAATGGAAAAGCTATTGATAGTTCTTCACTTTCAAAAAAGAAAGAGTGGCCCTGAAACAATGCTTTTCATGAATGAAGGCAAATATACCGTATTTTTCGCTCTATAAGACGCACCTGCTGATAAGACGCACCTAGATTTTAGAGGAGGAAAATAGAAAAAAAAATATTTTGAGCCAAAAAGGGGAGAGGAAGAGAGGAAGGAGTGAAAGAAGGGAGGGAGGGAGGAAAGAAGGGAGGAAGGAAAAGGAAAGCAAGAAATGGATGGAGGAAAGGAAGGAAGGAAAGAAAGAAAGAAAGGGGGAAGGGACAGGAACAGAGGAAGGAAGCAAGGAAACTTATGAAAGGGGAGAGTAAGAGAGGAAGGACTGAAGGGAGGGAGGGAGGGAAGAAGGTAGGAAGGAGAAAGAAAAGAAGAAATAGAGGAAGGGAAGGTAAAAGAGAGAAAGAAAAAGAGCAAGAAAGAAAGCAAGAAAGAGAGAAAGAAAGAAAATGAAAGAGAAATAAAAATAGAGAGGGGGAATGAAAGAAATGGAAGGAGGGAAGGAAGGAGAGAAAGAAAGAGAAAGAAAGAAAGCAAGAGAAAGAAAAAAGAGCAAGAGAGCAAGAGAGAAAAAGAAAGAAAGAGAGAAAGAAAGAAAGAAAGAAAGAAAGGCAACTTCAAAGAAAGGCTCACTGAGCATCTCTCACTCTCTCTCTCTTTCTATCCCTCTTTCTTTCTTTCTCTTCCTTTCTCTCTCTCCTCTTCCTTTATTTCCTCTCTCTCCCTTCCTCTCTCTTTCTCTCCCCCCTCTCTCCCCCTTTCCCTTTCTCTTTCTCTCTCTCCCTCTCTTGCTATCTCTCCCCCCTCTCCCTCTCTCTTTCTCTCCCCCCTCTCCCCCCTTTCCCTCTCTCTTTCTCTCTCTCCCTCTCTTGCTATCTCTCCCCCCTCTCCCACTCTCTTTCTCCCTCTCTTTCTCCCTCTCCCCCTCTTTCTCTCTCTCCCCCCCTCTTTCTCTCTCTTCTTCTCACTTTCTCTTGTTTTCTTTCTGTTGCAGGAGAGGCGGGGCCGGCGAAGGTGATATTCAATGTCGGGGGCGCTCGGGCGGTTGCGCGCGCTCCCTATCTCCCTGCTAGCCCACTCGGAATATTCAAACTAAGAAAATCCTTTGCCGGCAAAGGCTTTTCTTATTTTGAATATTCCGAGTGGGCTAGCAGGGAGATAGGGAGCGCGCGCAACCGCCCGTGCGCCCCCGACATTGAAGACCTCCGCTGAGAAAAACCTTTGCCGGCATTTCCCGTCGGAGTCAAGGAGGCGCAGCGGCGGGTGGAGAGAGGGAAGGGGGGCAGCGGCATCCCTCCTGGCCTTGGCGGGCCGCCCGACCCTCCCCACCTCCTGCAAATGCGGCGGGCGGTGGGGAGAGAGCGAGGAGCCGGTTCTGGCGGGCATGGGGCTTGGCTGGCTGGCTGGCTGGCGGGGGGAGCGCCACTGGTGGTGCGGAGGGAGACCCTCCTCCGGGAGGGAGGGGGCCAGGCAGCAGCTAGCCAGCCAGCCGGCGGGATGGCGCTTCCGAGTTCGCAGCCTCCCCCCTCCCCTCCCTGCCTGCATCTTCGCTCCATAAGACGGGGCTGATTTTTCTTCCTACTTTGGGAGGAAAAAAACTGCGTCTTATGGAGCGAAAAATACGGTATGTGTCCCTGGATAGTGTTGTAGGATCCAACCAGTGCTTTTCATTGGTAGGTCTCTGATTTATCAGACTTCTTCCATAGGCAAGCCTGGTACCTACCTTGACAATTTTACCAAAACTAGTCAAGATTAAATTATTTTGGGCGAGTGTTCAGGAAATGGAAATTAAGGCACCTTGGTTTAGGAAACCAGTTGTCTTATGTTTCTGTAGTTTTGTAATGATATAGATGTGAGTTTTTCAATACAAATTAGTATTCCAACTGTAGCTTTTCTTTATACTCTTATTTTTTTCTCTTTTTTTCTTTCTTTGCATATGACTTTTTTAAAAAAAAGTTGATAAACTCTTCAATAATCAATTATATTCAATCTCTGTGTCTCTCTTCCTTTCCCTCTATCAACCTTTTAGCCTATCCCCCAAAAATATCCTAAGAAATCTAGAATCTTCCTGAACATTATGGACTGTGACAGAGGGGACAAATCAGGAAAAACTCTTAGATATATAGGTTCAAATCTATAATCATGCTTTATTCTAAGCAGCATCCCAAGCAATAATGCAACTAGTGAAAAATCAAGATTAAAAGTTCTGCCTCGGTTTAATGTCCATTTTAAAAATCAATAAAAACACTTTAAAATCTTTAATTTGTAACACTGAAATTCAGTTAGAAAACTAGAAAAATGAGGATTGATATAAAAATAGTAGTTACTTATAAGGCAAAGAGGGGATGTTCTTTTATTTCTTCTCACAGGGCCCGTCCTATGAGACCCAGCTAGTGAGGTCTGTGATACTGATTGCACAACAGGGGACATCAGGATAATGTCAGGTAAATGGTTCATTGTAGAAATAAATAAGCTAGCAGAAAAGGAAGTCTAATGTGTCTTAGTTATGATCGTAGACATTGTACTGGTAACCAATCTGGGCTTTTTTCCAATTGGGGAAAAAAGTACTTTTCTGCCATATTTCAGTTACATGCACTTAGACTTCTATTGCTTGTATGACACTTTTGAATATTCTGATGAAACCCAGGACTCCTCCATAGAGGTGAAGACTTGTTTTACTAACTGTTTTAATTAAATGCTTTGGCTGGAATCCAGAGAAGCCATTAGACACCTGCAAAGTAGTTCAGTGGCTAAGGTTGAATAGAAAGTCAGTATTTTTTTTAAAAAAGTAGGTTCAAACAGCTGTAGAACCAAATATTTGCAAGACTGAATCTGTGGAACCGCTATAGAACAATGAATCATATTTTTATATTTTAAACAAAAAAAATGTTCAAACTGCCTTTCAATAATTTTCAGTTTAAGTCTCAGAATTTTTTTCTTTATAGCCTACTTATCTATAGAAAGCCAAGTTTGCATTTTGTTTCACTATTTAACCTGCTTGGCAAGTAACAGAGTTACTTAGGTGCAAAGGATCTTATAGGTTGTTATAGGTTATAGGTTGTTGCAAATGTGTCCAACAAGGGTATACAACATTCCATAACTAAAAAGGAAAAAGTGGAGTCTGTGTGGAATACCTATGGAATAACAACATTGACAAAATGCTTTAAAAGTGCAACAAACAATTCTAGCACAAATAGTGCAGGTTTAAATGAAAAATACTCATTCAAATTCTAAATGAAAAATAAATATTTGCACTGTGGCTTAATGCAAAGTGTGAACCCAGTTCTTGTTTGAAAAAGCATGCTTAATATAGCAGACTCTGTAAACACATTCATAGAAACATAGAAACATAGAAGTCTGACGGCAGAAAAAGACCTCATGGTCCATCTAGTCTGCCCTTATACTATTTTCTGTATTTTATCTTAGGATGGATATAAGTTTATCCCAGGCATGTTTAAATTCAGTTACTGTGGATTTATCTACCACGTCTGCTGGAAGTTTGTTCCAAGGATCTACTACTCTTTCAGTAAAATAATATTTTCTCATGTTGCTTTTGATCTTTCCCCCAACTAACTTCAGATTGTGTCCCCTTGTTCTTGTGTTCACTTTCCTATTAAAAACACTTCCCTCCTGGACCTTATTTAACCCTTTAATATATTTAAATGTTTCAATCATGTCCCCCCTTTTCCTTCTGTCCTCCAGACTATACAGATTGAGTTCATTAAGTCTTTCCTGATACGTTTTATGCTTAAGACCTTCCACCATTCTTGTAGCCCGTCTTTGGACCCGTTCAATTTTGTCAATATCTTTTTGTAGGTGAGGTCTCCAGAACTGAACACAGTATTCCAAATGTGGTCTCACCAGCATTCTATATAGCGGGATCATAATCTCCCTCTTCCTGCTTGTTATACCTCTAGCTATGCAGCCAAGCATCCTACTTGCTTTCCCTACCGCCTGACTGCACTGTTCACCCATTTTGAGACTGTCAGAAATTACTACCCCTAAATCCTTTTCTTTTGAAGTATTTGCTAACACAGAACACAGTATTTGCTAACACATTCATACATCTTTATTCAACAAATCATGGTCAAAACAAGTATAGCTTTACACAATGCATGAGCCAAATTACTGAAATCATAACTTTAAAAAATTCTGTGCTTTATTATAGAACAAAATTCCTTGCTTGTCACTGGCGGAGGGAAAGTAAAGCTGGTTATAACTGAAAACAACAAGAAAAGCTGCAGTACATAAGAAGTATATAGGCAAACACAAGGTCCTGGGGTTATATGCTACTGATCAGTATCCAAAGCATTGAGTTGGCTGCTGTAAAGATAGGATGTTTCCAGATAAACCATTAAGATGTATTTTAACAGATCCCCTCTTAAATATCCATACTAAAATTTAGAGACTCAAATGGAATTGCTAAATCGAGACTTAAATTTTGGCAACTTTTATTAAAATTAATTGCAATCTACATACCGTAAATATTATACATTATATAATGATGTCTAGCTATGATTTAGGCATACTGAATTCTAAGAATTATTCAGGCTTGATCAACTAAAGAAAGCAATCTTTTTATTATAGCACCATCCGAAGTGTGCACTGATTTTCTGTGTGCCATTTCCCTCTTGTTTGTGTGCTATGGCTACCTTAAGAATTAATGAAGCTGGCCCATAATTATAAAACAAAAGGTAATTGCACTAGTTGCTATGTCCCTCTGTTTGTGTGCTATGATTACCTTAAAAATTACATGAAGCTAGCCATAATTATAAAACAAAAGCTAGTTGAGCATAGTAAGCAATGTATTCTTGTAATGATTGATGACAGATGTCCAATCAGGCTCTTGTTACTGGGATTATGAGCTGGGGTGGGATCAACAGAGTGGTGTGCCAAAGGCCATATGCAAACAGAAAGTTGAGCAATATGGATTCACAACTTTTAGAAGACTCTAAAGGGTTGAAGTAGGTCACTTTTTGTAATTGCAACCCGAGAATGAATGTGGCCTCCACAGATTACTGTAAAACTGGTTTTATTTAGATAGAAACGTTTCATGCATATATTTTTTTTAGTCCTGTAAATATCATTTACAGCCCTGAGGCCTCAACCATATGGCCAGACTGAACTATTTCTATCAGCTGCAGAAAACATTTCAACACATCTGGAATGGACTCTTTGCATCAGCTGCTCAAGCCTCTGTATATGTAGAAACTATGAATACTTTCCTCTTGGCAGATTACAGGATTTACAATACAAGAGCTTGTAAAAATCAGTACAGACCTTTCACACTTTGAGCCAAGTTCTTCTTCCAAGCGAGATCAACAGCATCACTGATGCCAAGTCAAATAAAAACTGGCTGAAGATTTTTACAAACAGACTTGATCCATTCTAGGTACCCCTCCCTTTAGCACTCTGTTAATAATCCAAACCAGAATTAGCAAAATGTTTCACACACATTTGGCTATGTGCCAAAAGTTCTGGTTCAAGTTTTCTAACACACAATCCACAGACACTCAGCTCCACTCAACAACTTAATCTTGGCTCTTCTTATATGTACTCAGCAATTAGAGTGATCGGCATTCAGTCTCTTTAACCTATAATTTTTCTCATGTGTCCTCTCAACTGCTTTACCAGGAACAAAGCTGTTCAAGGGAATTTCATTTTAAAAAGAGATACAATTTATTATTGCTAATTATCAAATGAATGGGCATAAGCACCATGAGATTTACCTAAAGGCAAGGCAAAAGAAAGCCATGGAACATTAACAGAAGTTCCAAAATACTTCCTGAATGATGGAAGGAAAGTTTAATGAAAGAGAAATGAAAGTCTCCCTTTCTTGTTACAATGTTTTTCCAAATCTCTTTATCTTTTGAACAAAATAACTACACAATCAAAACAAAATTGGAAGGAATCCCAGGCTTCAAAACACAATATAATATCTTCATTGTGATATGAATATTCTAGAATCCAGCTAGGCAATGTCTGATAATAAGGTAGGGACTTAACAGACAGATGCCAGGGGCACTTGTTTATTTATTTCAAATGTCCATTTTTGTTCCTGGACACTTTTCTAAGAGGGAGAGAACATCTAGACTAAAATGTGTCTAAATAATAAGAATATATTAAATATTAAATATAATAAAAATATATATACAAGATCTATAACCCTTTAAAAAACTACAGTGAATAAAAAAGTTATGAACTGCTGCATAAAATATATTGGTTTTAGTATTTAGGCAAGATAGTCTAAATCCAATAGAATATTATATTCTATTATTCCCCTTTTATGCCTATGATTGAGTGATTGACTTTCTCTCTCTCTTTCTCTCTTTCTTTCTCTCTCTCTCTCTCTCTCACACACACATCAATATATGAGGACCAAACATGTTGTGAAATTAGCCTTTTGGGGATTCTTTTTAAAGCTTAGGGAAGTTTTCCAAGTTAAATATTTTCAAATATTGAACTTGCACATAAATATAATGAAGGACTTTTATAGGCCATAACCTGAGTATGAGTGGAAAGTACAATATGTGAATGAGTTATTCCCAGATAGGAAGAGTAAAAAGTCTATATATCCTAGGTGTTTTTTAAAAATCAGGAGCATAGCTTGGGACATAGGGAAGAAGACAATTGTATCAGAAGCTTATGAAGATAAGCCTCTACACTTTACTAACACACATACCTTCCTTCTCATAAAAGAAGAACAAAATCTAGATAAAGTGATGCAAGGGGCTCTTCTCAGCCCAGTTCACCCAACAAGATGTGGAAAAATAGAAGAAAGGAGTATTAGATATGTTCACCCCCATGATTTCTGTATAAAAATAATCCAGACGGGGCATAGCATAGCATTGCATAGCATAGCATAGCATACCATAACTTGGAGGAGTGGAAAAATGGAATGGAAGTGAGATGAGATAACTGATCCAAGCTTCAAAGAAAAGAGAAATAAGCCCTATTGAGGCATTAGGAAAAGGGCTAGATGTCACCACTGGAGCAATGGAGATCAGCCTTCAATCTTTCTAGGGGCTTAATCTTCAAAGGCTTTCACAAGTATATTTCAATGAACAGGGGAAGGACAGGCTTATCTCCTCTAGTGAAATAGTGACTTCTAACCTTTTCCCTAATGCCAGAATAGAACCAGACCATAAAGACAAGGGAAGAATTGCACTGAAGCAAGGAAGAAGGAGAAACACGGCTCCACTATTTTTTCCCTAAAGATCTCATCATGGGGAGACAGAAATATACTTTTCCCTTTCAGCAGGTCCTCTTTCCTTTACATAATATCTGCCTGCATTCTGAAAATATAAGATAATCCTCACAAACATACTTTTTAAGCAATTACTGCTGTGCATGTGTGTGGGTGTGAGAGAGAGAGAGAGAGAGAGAGAGAGAGAGAGAATTTGATATTCTTTACTATTTAATGCAATGCTTTGTAATGAGCGAAATTATTCATTCAACATCTTGATCAGTTGTTATCTCTGATGCCTTCAGACTTCCAAATAACATTTCAGTCAAATCAGTTATTTGTTTGAGGTGACATTTTTTGTTCAGTTTTAGTCTATGCGACGTTTCAGCGAAATCACATTCACCATCTTCAGGCTGAAGTTCCAATCTTTGTGTTGTTGTAAATGGAATGTTTGTAAACATTCCATTTACAACAACACAAAGATTGGAACTTCAGCCTGAAGATGGTGAATGTGATTTCGCCGAAACGTCGCATAGACATGCAAAACATTACACAGGGCAAAACCCGAACTCAGAACAATCTACATACATATACCCGTGAAAATTTACGAAAACAAATATATATATATATATATATATATGATGGTCTTGGTATATTCGGGTTTCTTCCCGTGTAGGATTTGGAAATTTCTGGCGACGTTTCGATGAAGTCCCACTCATCATCTTCAGGCTGGTGTTTCTCTCCTTGATCTCAAGTGAGCACTGCGAGACCTGAGCTGCATTCCTTCTATAAATACTGGTGGCTGGGTGTGGTTTGATGGCTCAGCAATTGCCTGCTGTGTAGAAACTTCCTGGTGAGTCAGAGGGGTAACAATTGGGGTCGTTGATGTAGCTGAGGTATGCTGATTAGTTAATGGTTGTAGATTAGGCGTGATGTCCTGAGTAGTTGGGACTTGCAGGTTACTTGATTGCTTTACAATGTGTGTCCTGAGTCTGGTTTCTGTGGCTGGGATACGTTTGAGGGCTGGTTTCCAAATGTCTGGTAAGCGAGAGGTATCATCTCGCTTGTTCATATTTTGGGGATGTTTTTCTATCTCGATGGCTTCCATGATTATTCTTTTGCTGTAGTGTTCTGTTTTGGAAATTAATTTGGTACTGTCAAAATCAATTTCACTTGAGATCAAGGAGAGAAACACCAGCCTGAAGATGATGAGTGGGACCTCATCGAAACGTCGCCAGAAATTTCCAAATCCTACACGGGAAGAAACCCGAATATACCAAGACCATCATACCTGTACCCGTGAAAATCTACGAAAACATATATATATATATATATATATATATATATATATATATATATATATATATAAATGCACCAGTGGAATGTCATATCTGACCATCACTAGTGTCACTAAAGGTGATATATATATGCCACAATCTCTAAGCCACAAGTTCTCCTCCCTGTATTAGCTGAACCAGGGAAGGAATTAAATGTGGGGGGGTTTCTGTCAAATCACCTGGTATACCCAAATATGGGAGGAGCATACCACTTCCTTTTGCCTTTCAGTCCCAATCCAGGGGCCATGCAAGCAGTCTCTTTCACAACAAACTATGGCTCCTGGATTGGAGCCCCTGGAGCAAAAGGAAGCAGATTCTCCCTCCCATTTTTTAGTATACCAGTTGATTTGACAGAAAAAAATATTTAATCCCTCCCCTGGTTCAGCTTATACAGGGAGAAGAATTTGTGGCTTAGAGGTTAAAGCAACTGCCTAACAGGTGAGCAGACTTTTTTTTAAGAAGCTGCAGACAGATGCTACATGCATATCTCATTGTCCCATAAATAATTTCCCTTTTCCCTCTTCAATTGCTCAGCTTCACTTTTTATAGTTTTGTCTCCCACAAGACTCCCTAGCAAGTGCAAAAGGTGGCAAGTGACATAACATGTGCTACAACATTGCAGTCCAACTCCTTCCATTTTGTTCTCTTGTGCAATATTACAATTCAAGTACAAAAGCTTGTGTGTTTCAATATTTTAACATCATTGTGTTTGGGAACGAACACCTATTTGTACCAATTTCAGTTGGTGCAGAGTCCATACAATAACTAATTTATCTGAGTTGGGAGAACTTATTGTACTTAAAACTCTCCATCTTGAGGAGACCAGCAGCCAGCAGTCCAGAATTCCTCATCACCTATTCCTTGTTGCTTTAAAGCTTATTACACGATTCCTGAATTTCTCTTCCCTCTTACAGAAGATTTCTATAGGGTATATTTATATATTTACATTCATCTTTGCAAGGGTTAGTGATAATTTCCCAGTTTAATACAACTTTTCTAGACACAGATACCACCACACAGTTTCCCTATTTTTTATTACATTAATGCTTTTACTGTTTTCTGAAAGTGGAACCTACCATAAACACCTTTAAGCAATTTATTTTATAAATTTTATATTTTATATTTATATATTAATATAATATAAATTTATATATATATATATTTATAAGCAATTTATAAACACCTTTAAGCAATTTATTTGGATCTACAGTGATCCCCCGATTATCGCGAGGGTTCCGTTCCAAGACCCCTCGCGATAATCGATTTTTCGGGATGTAGTGGTGCGGAAGTAAAAACACCATCTGCGCATGCGCGCCCCTTTTTCCATGGCCGCGCATGCGCAGATGGTGTTTTTACTTCCGCACCTGGGAAGACCCAGCAGCTGAGGAGCCGCCTGCCTGCCCGCTTGTCCGCCGCTTTTCAGCTTGTCCGCCGCTTGTCCGCTTGTCCGCCCGCCGCTTTTCCGCCGCTTTTCCGCTTGTCCGCCGCTTGTCCGCTTGTCCGGCCGCCGCTTTTCTTGTCCGCCCGTCGCTTGTCCGCCACTTGTCCGGCCGCCGCTTGTCTGGCGCTCTGGGAGTTGAAGACCCAGGGAAGGTTCCTTCGGCCACCCACCAGCTGATCTGCTCGGCAGCGCAGTAGCAGCGAGGAGCCGAAGATGGGGTTTCCCCATTGCCCACGCAAAGGGGAAACCCCATCTTCGGCTCCTCGCTGCTACTGCGCTGCTGAGCAGATCAGCTGGTGGGCGGCCGAAGGAACCTTCCCTGGGTGCCGCCCGACGCTCGAGAGCAAGAGGGGGCGAGATAGAGAAAGAGAGAGAAGGAAAGAAAGAGATGAGAGAGGGAGGAAGAGAGTGTGAGAGAGGAAGAAGCAAGATAGAGAAAGAGAGAGAGAAAGAAAGATGTGAAAGGAAGGGAGTGACGTTATCGGGTGGAAAAATCGCGATATAGCGTTTCGCAAAGATTGAGATCGCGAAACTCGGGGGATCACTGTATACAGACAGATAAATAGATCCTGGATATATTTTTGTTTTTTTAATACTTGGCATTCAGAACACAAATATTTACACAGAGAGAATTTAAAGTTATTATATAATATTTACCTTGTAGTAACACACATATTACATAATATGTTGCCACTGGAGTCCTGATGAATCATTTCCTCTTTGGAATTTTGGGGATTTTGTTTTGTACATCTTTACTGTATTATTTGAGGCTTGAATAGTATAATAGAAATTATTTGTAATAAAATTTATCTACATTGTTTTTATTTGAGAAGTCTCACATGTAATTTTTTTTAAAAAAATGGATTCAAATTCAAATTGTTAGAGAATATTTAAAGGTTAATATTCAGTGGAAGTCAGAACTTTTCCTTTTAGAACTGATAGATACACAATTATAAAGAGTCGTGGAAGATTATTTCAATATATCATTACTGTGGCAAGATTATTGTATGCACAAAGAAAGAAAGATTTGGCATTATCCACTATGGATAAATAGTTGATGGAATTGATAGAACTTGCTGAGATGGCAAAACTGACTTCTTGGCTTAGAGAAAATTCATTACAATGTTGATAGTCATCAGTGACTGGAAACTCTTTTGGACTTTTTGCATTAAAAATGACTTTGTGGCTTACACTTTTGAGGGTGACTAAATATGGATTATACAAAGAAGAGAAGTATGAAGTAAATTTAGAGAGAGAGATTTGAATTGAATTGTATGTATAACTGCTGACATGAAGTTTGGAAACCGTTTCTATTTTCTCTCTTTTTTCCTCTTATTTTTATCTCCTTTCTCTATTTATCTTCTTTGCCTTTCATTTATTTTTCTTTTACATTTACCATATTTTTTAATGTATTTATCACATATATACAATACTTCAATGAAAAACTATTCAAACATTATTTTGGCTTTAGAAAGTCCTGAGGCATTAATAAAATAATTAATAAATGAAAGCATTAGCAAACAAATAATCTGAAAAATAGATTTAATAGAGAAGTCTTTCTGGAACAAAGCAATAGTTATGTAGTCCAGAGTTGATTCTACTGAGAAGCATCTTATATACTAAGAATATGGCAATTTAAAGTGTCAGTACAAATCTACAGATAATTGCTATAATTTAAATAAAATTCAAGGGTGATAAAAATGTGCCAGCTTCTGTAATTTCTAGATCTCTTCATTAGTCAAATTATTTCTAAAAGAAAATGATCAGAAGACATGTTAGGAAGCAAAAGAATGAGTTCTTCATCCTTCATTTGGGGAAGGGGGCACAATCAAAAGCATAAGTAAGCATGGAAAAATCATATTGGACAGTGGTACAAGTGAAAGCCAAATTAAAATATTCCCAAGGTCTGCTGTTTTGTATCCACCTAAACATAGCCAGGAAAGCTGAGGCCACTATTACCATTATTATTCCACTCAATAGTTCAGTTTGTGGAACAGTTTGCTTTCAAAAGTTATGGGTGCTTCTTCACTGGAGATTTTTAAGGAGAGACTAGACAGTCACTTGTCTGAAATGGTATAGAATCCCCTACTTGAGCAGGGCATTGGACTAAAAAAGATTGAAAGTCCCTTCCAGTTCTATTCTGATTGACTCAATTGATTGATGATTGATTGATTGATTGATTGATTGATTGATTGATTATATATTCTTTCTGGTTTGTTTTCCATTATAGATAAAAGTATCTGCAGCAAGGAATAGCAAAGGTGTGGGTATCTCGTTTCAGTCAATGCACTATGAATCCCGCAAAATTGGGAGGAGTTATAACTGCACTTATATTATGAAAAAGATCAAATGTAGGAACCAATTAGAGTCCGCAAAAAGGCCCTTGTTCAGTATAGATAAATATTTCCATGTGTGGCTATTGTGTGGTAATACTTTGTGTCATGAAGATAAAAGCAAGCCATTACCAACAGTAGCAGTCTTAGAAAATTTAGAGAAGAAATTGTGGAATTTATCAAGCCAGAATCTATTTTTTAAAATTCAGAAGATAATGTGAAAATGGACTTGATATCTTTTTAAGAAATTTGGTGCCAAAAATATCAGTTGAATATTAAATTGTAATCAGGGCAGATTTTGTTAGATTTGTAGGGCAAGAAATTATTTATCATTGGGCTAATTAAATTATATGAAGTGTATTTTCTTCCTATGGAAATAAGTTATTTGTCTCTTTAGTTGAGACAAACAAAAAAATTAAAGAAATAAATCTGTATGATACATTAGAATGGCCAATAGGGAAAATACTGTTTAAATGCCTCTGTTATTTTAGACTTTTTAAAGACTCAACATCTGAAGCTGTTGGCAGTCTATAAGATGTGGAAAACCATATCACTACCTTGTTGATCAGATTGTATCATTAAATTGACCATACAGTTTAAAACATAGTACATATAATTTCTTACTGAATTCAGTGGAATTTATTACTAGGTAATTTGGTATATAATTGCATCCTAAATTATGCAGAAACCATGACAATCAATGGATATGGATTAGTTGACGGTGAGTAAATAATTATAACACAGCCTTCCCTGAAGGCTCGAGTTCATGAGCTGTGGTGGCATAGTGGTTAGAATGTAGTATTTCAGGCTAATTCTGATGACCGCCAAGATCCTGACTAGTTCAAGATTATCTAAACTTTCCATCCTTCTGAGGTCCTAAATTATGAGGACCTAGATTGTAAAATTAGGACCTAGATTGTTGGGAGAAGTGTGCTAACTCTGTAAACCGCTTAGACCTTAGAGTGTTGTAAAGCAGGGATCACAATCCATGGGTCATGGCCCACTACCAGGCTGTGCCTTATTTGGAACCAGGCCACACTCACGTGGCCCAGATCCATGTCCCACAGGTGGGCTGTCAAGCCACAAAGATTGAAGATTGCTGTTGTAAAGCACAATGAAGCAGTATATAAATCCAAGTGTTACTGCTATTGCTATCCTCATGAACAAAAATAAATGGGGCATGGAAGCTGCTATGGTGTGGAATCATCTAAAGTTTGCAAAGAGCAAGGGGGGGGGAGAGAGAGAGAGAGAGAGAGAGAAAGAAAGAAAGAAAGAAAGAAAGAAAGAAAAAGAAAGAATCAGGATTTAAGCCAATTTTCCTTCTATTCAGTTTAGTATAAATGAAGATGGTCATGAGCTGACTGACAAACAAGAATACAGTTTAAGACTAAATTGAGACAGTACTGTAAATCCTATTTATCTTTGAATTCTTCAATAGAGAAAACTCGTTCCAGGTTTGTGTTCTTAGCTCTACATACTTTTATGCCTTTTTTTTTTTAAAAAAAAAGATAATGTTCCCTTTGGTTTTCTAATGAGAGATTTTTCCATCTCCTCTTTATGTGGGCAGAGTTAAGTGCCACATGAAGTATATAAGCTGGACATTTAATCATTCTCTCTGTATGTAGGAATTACCACAGGATACACTTCTAAGGGTATTACCAATCCAAATAAGGTGTTTTTTTTTTACTTAAAGCAATAATGGCACATACTTAAAGAAAAAGAGAATATTGGTCATGTATCTAAATTCTGCAGCCTTTCACATTTATGGATTTTCAGTCTAAAATATACATTTCTGCATGCACCACCATTGTGTATTCTGTATGCAATTAACTAATTGATGTTGTGTTTCCATACACTTACCTGCTCAACTGAATCTTGCATAGCTTGGTTGCAAGTGATAGCATTAACAATCCCTTAAAATAATGTTTTCCAAGCATAAATATATTAAAAAGAAATGTCATTCATTAAAAGGTACTGTACACAGAGAGACTTTTCATCCATAAGAATTTGAGTTAACTGCTGGCACTGTTGGTGATGAATGGTGTGAAATGAATATCAGATTAAGATGTGAGACTGCAGAGTTGTGAAAAGATTCCCATGGCACCCAGACTGTACTGACTTTCTTCACACACTAGGGAAGACTAGCTTAAAGTCTGCCATGACATCAATTAAAATTACTGCCACATTATGAAAACAAAATTAGTTGCAATTCTGTCAATTTTATAGCTCTACTTTGATAGAAGAATTCATTTTCATTATGAATGGATGAGGCTCCTGGAGAATTCAAGTGTTATTGGAAATAGTTGTAGCTGTATTTTAACAGATGGTTGAGGGACATTTTTATAAATCACATCTATATTGAGAAGCATGTTGTTACCAAACATAAGTTACATTTCAAGGACACTAAAGGCAAAATTCTAATTGATTTTAATTTATCTGGATTGCTGCTATATAAGTGCTATTTATATATGAGAGTAAGTTATTATACAGACATATTTAACCTGTGATATTATAATCTTTTTGTGTTCCAAATTTTTGCTTTCCTGCTACTTTTATTTATTTTAAATATTTCTATACTTAATGGTATACAACATTAAAATACATGAATATAATTTTAAATACAATAAATCTGTTTCAATCATGTCCAATATCAGAGATTGCCTAAACTAAATCCCTGCAATTTTCTTGACAAGGTTTTTCAGAACTTGTTTGCCATAGCCTCCTTTCTTGGGCTGAGAGAAGTGACTGACCCAAAGCCATCAGCCATCAGACTACAAATTATGGTCTCCTACATTCTCAGTCATCCAAGTTATTTTTCAAAAGGCAGCTAGACTTTGTTTTTCCTTGAAGATGTTTCACTTCTTATCCAAGGAGCTTCTTCAGTTCAGAGCGTTCAACAGAAAAAAAAAGTTCAAAAATAAATATTTTTTTAAAAAAAAAACCTTTTTCCCGTAAAGGAAAAATAAAGTCCCAGTTGAAAAAAGCACCTTTGGGACAGTAACATTGAAGTTCAGCAAGAAATATTCTGTGGAAAATTAAGACATTCAAGGCTGCAGTGAAAGATTGTGTGAGGGAGGTCAGGAGACCTTCTTCCTTTCCCTGAAACAATTTCTTAATGACAACATGCTGAGGAAATCAAATTCCTATCTATCTGTTTCTGGCATTTTTTGAGAACTGGCTGCAAATAGCAATTAGAGAAATTCTTGTAGAAATGAAGATCTCAACAGTCCATGGAAATTCCTTCTAGGGATAGCATAAATAATGTTTCAAATACTCTAAACAAGGGGTGTAAAATTCAAGGCCTGGGGGCTAGATCTGACCCACAGGATGGCCTCTGGGGCTGCCCTAGAAACATTAAAGGACCACCCTACCTCTGCCACTGAAAATGGCACTCAAGGGCCACACACAGAGCTCGGGAGGGCCATGTATAGAGTTGGAAGTTCATTTTCAGCAACAATGACATCCTGCAGTGCTTTGTCGGTGAAAAGAGAGCTTGGAAGGGCTCAACATAGCTTTTCTGAGCTCAATTTTCACTAGCAAAGCGCTGCAGAAAGCCTTCAAAGCCAAAAACAGAGCTGTGGGTCTGGTATTCTGGGAGTTCAAGGGCAGGGCTGGGCCCTTGCTCTCTGCTACCTAGGGGTCTGTACAGCCTGCGCTGCTGTCTGGGCATTCTCCATGTGGCCTGAGAGAGACAGGGAGGCTCCACTGGAGGACAATGGTTTGGTGCTCTCCCTAGTCTTGCCTTTCTTCATTGGAGACAATGGATTCCCTCAGTCTCACCCAAGCCACCACAAGTGCTCCCACCACAAGTGACATCGAGCTGACCATACCCCCCCCTTCCCACTCAAGGTCAAACACAACCCTGATGCAGCATTTATGAAATTGAGTTTGACACCCCTATTCTAAACTGACATGGAGAAAAATCTTTTGATTATCCATATCATAAGAATTTGATAGGTATCCTTCACCCTTTCCTACAGTTTATATGGATATTTTCTTAGTGTTCTAAGCAGAAGCAATTAAAATGAACGTAAAATTTGGAAAAACTCAAATGTTTTGTAAAAAATACAAAACATTAGGAAGTATGAAATAGTAACCAATCTTAAGAAAAAAATAAATATATATTGGATGAGGCAATGGACTGGAATCAGTGAAGACTGAGTGAAATCCAGCAGAAGCATCAGACAGTGAAATGTTCCAATTGGAAAATAATAAAAGCAACACAACAAGACAATCACCTGGAAAAGAATAAAAATAAACTATGCATATTTTTACATGGAAATCTCAATAGGGAGGATGCTGATGATATCATAGGCAACAGCTGGGTTGTCATTTAAGAAAAAATAAAAAGAGCTAGGTTGTGAATAGTGTATATCCACATGTGATAGCAAGTCACACAGGAGCAAAATCTGACATAAATTTATATACGTGTGTGTGTGCGTGTGTATATGTATGTATGTATGCATGCATGCATGCATGCATGCATGTATTTATGTATGTATGTATGTATGTATGTATGTATTTATGTATTTATGTATCTGAACCCTTAAATATAGATCCTCTTATTTAAAATC
Source organism: Erythrolamprus reginae (assembly GCF_031021105.1). NCBI lineage: Eukaryota > Metazoa > Chordata > Lepidosauria > Squamata > Dipsadidae > Erythrolamprus > Erythrolamprus reginae. The sequence goes on from NC_091950.1 coordinate 79,813,526, forward strand.
AGTGTATTTTAAATGGCATGTAGTTTCTCTTCTCAGAATGAATGAATTTCCTAGTGAAATGTCTTTTTTTCTTTTACAGTAAGAATTATACATTGTGTAGGGACAGGAGTAGTGCATCTTTCAGTATCTTCAGTTTGGTATTATAATTCCTGATGGCTCTTATTATGCTGCCCACTGTCCCTGCTGTCTTGATATTATAAGTAACATCACATTACAGCAATGACATGTGCTAACGATGGCCTTGTCACCTGATAATGTGGCACCTTTAATGAGGCTTTGTATGCTCATTAAGTTTGCTGATGAAAACTTTGCAGTGGGAACAATGGTCTGAGTAACTTAGCAACATGCTGCAAAAATTCCACAATTCCCAATTAATGTGTAACACCACTTATTCATGATTAACAGTTTAGATAGTGGGGTGCATCTTTTTTTTAAAATCACAATTGCTTTCAATAAATTGTAATTATTGCTGTGTAGGAAGTTTTTAGGAAAGATAGACTGATGGTGACGGACAAACTTGGTTCAGAGGCTTAACAAAGACTTCCGTACTTACATGGTATTAATGTTAGAATGGTAATCTTACACAGCTAGTGTTTTCCTAATGTCCTGGGGAGCCTGATCATTGTAAATTACCTGTGACAACTCATTAATCCTCTTTTTCCTCACAAATGCATAATTAATGGTAACATTGACAATAATACACAAATTAGCTAAGTGACGCTTTATGGTGTTGGTTTTGATTAACATCAGGAATCCAAAAATGACACTAATGTAATGCAGATCCCAAAAGGCAACCTGCACTCTGACCCCAGACATACACTTTGCACCATCACAAAGATTAATCCTGTTCTGGGTAAAGACTGGACAAACTCTAGCACTAGCACTGTATCCTGAGAAGTATTTTTTCTCCAATGATATTTTAATGCACAGAAAACAGTATCACTTGCTGCTATTGCTCTCGTTAATACAAAGATAAATGGGGATAGATTTACAATTTAGATCACCTGCTTCTTTTCACGTTTATTCTACTTTTTAAAATATACGTAAAAGAAATGAAATAATTGCTTCTATTAATGTTTTTTTCTCCTAACTTTGGATACAGTTTACAAAGCAGTGTGATCTTTTAAATTAAAAAACAGAAAGCAATATTATCCTCTGAAAATATATTACATCTCACTAAATTCTGAAATTCAAAAAAATACCTTCATGCACATACATACAATCTTAGTTTAAAATTGACTATACAAATGGTGACTGGTTATGTTACTTATTACAAAGTATTTCATAGATAACATAATAGTACTAATCTACCCTTTAGGTTTGTACTTATCCTATATATAAATATGAAGAAAATCCTAGGCCAAAGACAAAATTGTTTTAAAATTATACTTATGCTCTTTTACAATTTTTTTGTATTCTCATTTTACAGTTTGTAATGGACTACAGTTTTAGTTTAAAGACAACTGTATTTTTCTGAAAGCGGACCTAGGAATTAGGATTCAGATAGACCATTACATTACAAAAAGTAGTAGTAGTTTGAGCTGCTATCTAGGTACTTGAATTATTGCACCTTTTAAAAACACTGTAATGAGGCTCAGTAAAAAGCATATGACAGATTATTTATGCTATTATTAAAAAGATTCTAAAAAATCTCCTTCCCATAAATATTTCAGAGATTTGAATACATACTATGTTAAGGTCCACTGAGGACTGTTAGGGTCATTGAATTAACAGCGCCAATGGGTTTTTATAGAAAATTTTCCAAAATAGAAAAGAGGAAATGACACAAATGAAATTAAAAGAATGGTATTTGTGCATAAAATATATGTAGTTTGAAAATTAATTTAAACAATTAACATGCCAACTTTAATGATCCCATCTGTTTGGGTTTTTTTAAAAAAAATAGATTACAACATATATTGTAGCTCTATTTATCACTGGCTTTTCTTTTTAAAAAAATAAGGAAAAAAAAGTAGTACCATAGACTCAGTTAGGCTACATGTCCCAACTCAGCAATTTTCATTATGGTAGGCACTATATCTTTCTGTCCTCCCTAATTTTTGAAGGGACTACCAAAAGTCCCACACAGGGCCATATTTTCACTTTGACTTAATCCAGTTTAAAAATCTACATTAATGCAATCCTTGTCTTTTTATTTATTTGAACAGAACAAAGTGCCACATTTGGAAAGCATTTTAGTCTGATTCAAATCTTCAAACTGGCAAAAGATATGTATACCCTGAAACTAAATGGTACTTTGTGTCTAGGCATATAAATAACTTTATACAGCCTCTGTGGCACTGTCATTCAAAATGGAGCTTATAAAATAGAACTTGGCTAGTGCTACACATTTCAAACTGCTGTTTAAGCATACTTTTACTATTTTTACTTGCTAGCAAGAAATTAATGTCAAATAAAATCTGTTGGTTAAGTTACTGTCAACATTTACTGGTTTTATTTGGCTCAATTAATAAGCCAGCACCTACCGCAAATTAAGAAACAAAGAAAAAGCACTTTCTCAATAAATATCTCAGATTAGACCTCAAACTTCCTTGATTGTCTTAATTTCTTTTTAATATTCTAGTTGTGATTAATACCATCCTTTTAGCTTGTCCGTGCCTTTTAAGTCCGCTTAGTCTATATGAGGCTCCAGGAAAGCAATTTGTGAAATGATTTTTTTATAGGCATGATTTGCTTCATTCTTTTCAGTGAAGCGCACCCACTGTAGCAAGGATCGTGACAGCAGAGCTGAGCAATTTCATAAAGCGAAGTCAATGTGTGTGCATGTGTTTTGTAACAGTTTTGCATTTGAACTGTTTCCCAAAAAAATCTGTAGAAAACTTGATTCGAACGATCAAGTTTGATTCAAGGTCATCATTTCCATATTGTTAAATGGATAGTCTAATGATCTAGTAAAATGGAGTAGAGTCCCATGGTTTAGTTATTGTTAACAGAGGTTTTTACATTAGTCTGATATCATGCAGCATTCCATATTTTCTTTGCAGTATTAACTTAAAAGAATGTTTACAATTCAGAGATAACAATATATATTCAATAAACAAGGGCTCCATTTTAATGATGGCCCAATATTTTTTTAAAATAGAGACAGTTGTTATATTATTATTATTTCCATTGCAGCTGGGTAACAATTCAGTTTTGATGTATGAATGGTGTTTGAAAATACAACAAAAGTATAAATAC